>NC_136501.1:87744731-87784731 GCF_053919585.1 Euprymna scolopes
ACTTTAAAAGACTTCTGGAAGAATAATTCAATGATTAACGACAGAAAAGATAAAGCGTATAATCAGAACAGATGCTGCACTTTACTCATTTTATAAAGCTATACAATGGATTAAAATCGAGTTAATGATGTGGTGTAGTTAACATCCAATAAATGGAACAGAAAATGTGCAATACATAACTTGTACCAAACGCAAGAAAGTTTTATAGTTTTTCAACTTTTGCAAGTGTTTTTTTCTCTTAAAATGTGTATTAGAGTAATAGCTGACCAAATTAGGTTAACAACTTCAAGATAATTTTAATGCGTTTGGTAACAGTAATTAGCTGTAGCTTGTTTCTTTTTAATTTCCGATTTGTCGGTTTTCAGAAACTAAAACCCACATTTGACAACAGTCATCTGAAATTGTTAGTCGATGGACCGCCAAATATAAACCCGATCTTATAAAAAAAAGAAAACAAAAAAGAAATGAAAACCCTTTCAGAAGAATGGAACTATGCAGATAGGCAGCAAAGTAAATTTTATTGCGTTTGGTAACAGTTATTTGTTGTATATTGTTTGTTTTCGATTAATCGAGCTATAACTATATAACATCGTTGCCAAATTGAAAATTTCAATTTTATGTTTAAATAATCTCTCCATTCGAAACTCAAAGTTGTTTGGAGAGAATCTCTGATTCATTACCATAATCCCACGGCTAGACCATTCTTGTAATGACCTGTTGATTTACGAATAATTCATTCTTATGCAGTTCTATGAGATCCACTATAATAGGCTTTGCGTGCGTGCGTGTGTGTGTGTGTGTCTGTGTGTGTGTGTGTGTGTGTGTGTGTGTGTGTGTGTGTGTGAGAGAGAGAGAGAGAGAGAGAGAGAGAGAGAGAGAGGCAAGTGGCAAGTGGCTTGTTGACAATTGATGACACAGGTCAGCTTCCTCGGCTGTCTTTTCTCTTCTCTCTATACATTTTACCCCCCCCCCTCCCCGCATTCAGTTGTTTATCTCCACAATGTCAAATCAAAGGCCATTCCAAGTAATTGTTTATATTGGTCTTCTAAAGAATGTTGATTTCGAAATATTTTGTACATTTTTCCATTGTTATGATTTCTGATGTCATTTCTTGGTTTGACGACTTGTCAATAATATTTGCGTGTGTGCACAACCAGCAATATATATATTTAAAGGAGATTAGAACAATAGTCGAAAGAGCAGAGTGTATTATAATGTAATAGTGAAATTACTAGTTTAATTAAAATACAGGAAAGAAAAAGTGCTCGTTGTAATTTAGATATATAATAAATTATCAAATATATATATATATATATATATATACATTATATATATATATATATATATACATTATATATATATATTGTATATATACATTATATATATATACATTATATATATACATTGTATATATATATACATTATATATATATATACATTATATATATATATTATATATATATACATTATATATATATACATTATATATATACATTATATATATATACATTATATATATATACATTATATATATACATTATATATATATACATTATATATATATACATTATATATATACATTATATATATATACATTATATATATATACATATATTATATATATACATATATTTGATATATATATTATATATACATATATTTGATATATATATACATATATACATTATATATATACATATATACATCTATATATATACATATATTACATACATATATATACATATATACATTATATACATATACATATATATATACATATATACATTATATATATACATATATACATTATATATATATGCATATATACATTATATATACATATATATATTATATATACATATATACATTATATATACATACATATATATACATTATATATATACATATATATTTATATATATATACATATATACATTATATATATGTATATACATATATACATTATAAATATACATATATAGAATATATATATACATTATATATATACATTATATACATATATACACATATACATTATATATATACAAATATACAATTATATATATACACATATACATTATATATATACAAATATACATTATCATTCAACCACGGTAGTGGTTGAATATATGCTTTAGTCCGAAATTGAATGAATTGAGACACATTCAAACCCCCACCACGAATTCCGTTAACAACCAAATTTCAAACACGTTATATAGTTTGATAGAACACCTCATTAGCTACATTTTGAAAAAAAATTTCGAAAATTGGTTCAGTAGAAAAAAAGTTACAACAAAATATGTGGGTTCGCAAACAAGAGAGTAAGTACATAAGTAACTAACGCTTTTTTTTATTTTGCATAACTTTTTTTGTATATAAATATTTTTTACTGCGATTTTGCCAATATGACATGTTAGCGTCACGGTTAGAGTACCGGGGGTTGGTGGAAAGATTTTAGGTTCAATCCCGTGTATCGTTTTTTTTATAATTAAAAAAACGAACTTTTTTTTTAATAACTAATTTTTTTAACTCTCCTTATGATTTTATAGCAAAAAATGGTGAATTTATCGATTAAAAATATTAGTGAATTCTATGATATACATATTCTTTGAATGAACTCAAATTTTTTGTTATCACATTTGATGAAAAATGTAGTCCCATTTTGGCAATGCGTCTGACCAATGATGCTTTTGAACCCGCGACCAGCACTGCGATGTCATCAGCAGCAGCCTGGGCATAAATGTTCCTATTTTTAAACTCCTTTAAAAGAGGATTCATCATACAGTTCCATAGTAAAGGTGATAAAATCCCACTTTGGGGGTTTCATTTAACTACTTCCCTTTTAACAGTTGCCCTCAGTAGTTCTACTTGAACTGTTCTGTGCCTCACCATATACTCAATCCATCGGATGAGTACTGGTGGCACATTGAGTTCTCGTAGCGACTTGAACATACTACTGAAGGGTATGTTGTCAAAAGCTCCAACGATATCTAAAAAGACACCGAGTGCCATGTTCTTTTTTGTTAGTTTACGCTCTATACAGATCACGAATTCATGAACCGCAGTCTCAGTAAAGACCCTGGCTCGGAACTACTGAATGATAAATATTGCATAAATGTGTGTTTGAGAGCTAATTTTTTTTGACAATCATTAATAAATATTATAAATTTATATATTAATACAATAGCAATGCCTGGAAAAATCATGGATTATATGGAAAAATGCGCGCATGAAAAGTAATATTCTTAAGATTTTATTAAACCTGGAAAAGTAAAGGACAAGAAATTCAACCTGGAAAAGTAAAGAACAAGATATTCTAGTAAAGTAAAAAATAAGAATTTTTTAGACTTAAAATATTGCAGCTAAAAATAAAATTTGAATATTGATAAAAAAGAATTAAATGATCCTAATTATGATATAATAAAATTATTAATTTTTATGTAAATTATAAAATTATTAATTCCATCTACTAACTAACTAACTAATGAATTAATTTTATTCAAACAATTTTCACTACATAAATATATGCAAATAATAGGGGGGGGAAATAAGTTCAATCCAGCGACTGACACCCTTTCTAACTCAACAATAAAAAAAACAACATATGCAAATAATAAATAAAATATTTATCAATATTCAAATTTTATTTTTAGCTGCAATATTTTAAGTCTAAAAAATTCTTATTTTTACTTTATTAGAATATCTTGTTCTTTACTTTTCCAGGTTGAATTTCTTGTCCTTTACTTTTCCAGGTTTAATAAAATCTTAAGAATATTACTTTTCATGCGCGCATTTTTCCATATAATATATATATATATATACAATATATATATATATACACATATACATTATATATACATATATACATTATATATACATTATATATATACATATATAGATTATATATATACATATATAGATTATATATATATACATATATACATTATATATATATACATATATACATTATAGATATATACATATATACATTAAATATATATATGTATATATATATACATATATACATTATATATAATATATATATATATATATATATACATATACACATTATATATATGCATATATACATTATATATATACATATATACATTATATATATACATATATACATTATATATATATATCAAATATATGTATATATATGTACATATATGTATATATATATGTACATATATGTTTATGAATATATATATATATGTGTGTGTGTGTAGATATACATATATATATCATTTTTTTTTATTCAATTTTCACCCCAAACAAGGCACAGTGCCACTTTGAAGCAGGGGGCTACTATCAGGGACTTAATTAGCGGGGTCATTATGAAGGGAGATGAGTAGAAAGATGTTTGTTAACATTACACTTGAACTTCTGCATATCATTGCAGTTGGGAAAGCAGAATCCCGGAAGGGAGTTCCAAAGACCCGCAGTTCTGGGGAAGAAACTATTGGAGTAAAAGGCTTTCTTGCACCTAGGGATCTCTACTGTAAAGGGATGAGACTTAGTAGCTTGTCGGGTTTGTCGGGGGTAGTTACGTCGGGGAGGTACAAGTGTTTGCAAGTGTCATGCATATATATACACAATATATGTATTTATATACATTATATACATACACATTATATATGTATGTATATAAATTATATATATATACAATATATATAGACATTATATATGCATGTATACACATTATATATGTTTATATATTATAAATATATACATTATATATACACATATACATAATATATATATATAATGTATATATATATAATGTATATATATATAATGTATATATATATAATGTATATATATAATGTATATATATATATAATGTATATATATATATAATGTATATATTCGTATATATATTATGTATGTATATAATATGTATATATGTATACGTAGATATATATATATATATATATAATATACATATATATAATGTATATATATAATGTATTTATATAAATATATATATTAATGTATATATATAATGTATATATATGTAATGTATATACATATATATAAATATATATATATATATATATATATATATATATATATACATATATATATATATATATCATCATCATCATCATCATCATCGGCGGTCACTCGTGTCCGAGTAAGACTGTCCTCCGTTATGGCTTCTGTGGGTCCTCAGGTGAGCATAGAACCCAATCCTAGACCCAATTTTTCTTGTGCAATTTGGGCAGATAAAGGTAGTGGTGGTGGGGTATGGTTGGGTATGTCTGGTTGATAATATGTCCTTTCTGTGCTTGCGTTTATCCTCAGCAGCTATATTTAGGTCACTGCTATAAAGCGCAGCACCTTCGTGGGCAGTGCTTCTCCATGCCAACCTGCTCCCAGCCAAGTCCTCCCATGTCTCAAGGTCCATGTGAAACCGCTTTAAATTTACTTTGATGTTGTCCTTATACCTCATCTTTTGGCCACCCTGGGCACGCATATATATATATATATATATATATATATATATATATATATATATATATATATATATATATATATAGTAATTTATAAAATATATATGGCGATTAAGCTACACTGAATATTCTGCATTTCATCCACTATAGGATTCGTCAGGCTTATGCGCGAATTCTGTGGTTGTTTCTTGTTTTTATATATGTTGAGGATTTTTAGTTAGCCAATCAGCTTTCTAGTATCCACCGCGCCCCTTCCTATCAGCCAATGGGCATGCATTTTAGCGAACAAAGGATCTGTTTTAGAACTAGGTTAGTGGTTTAATTACTAACTAGTTCTACCTACGTATTGAGCACTTTTGAAGTAAATACTTAAAGTTTACGCATAAATCTATACTTTCGTATATTAAATTTATGTGAGTAAATGAAGTAGTTATATATATATATATATATATATATATATATATATATATATATATATATATATATATAAATTGGGAGTGAGAAGATCTACAAGCACCCTAAAAATGGAAAATAAAGAACGAAACAAAACACTGATGAGATTAATAAAGCAGTTCCAATCTTTTGCTACGCAATCATGTGACAGTTCTTTGATAAGAAGTCAGCAAGACACTTGGAACATTCTGTAGACTATGAATTTTTTTTTTAACTTCCCACTTCATTCTCACATGGATCATCCATCCCTATCGTCATGGTCTGATATTGCAATACACATATCTGGCTGATTTCCGCTCAGAAACACTTAAATCATGCAATCATCCAAACACAAGCATGGGGAATATAGATGAAGCTATTGAGGTTGTCGAAAAGTTAGTGATATCATTAGAGAACAGGGTGGAACAGATGCTCGTATGATCGCAAGAGTTAAGAGTGGATGGAATCAATTGAAGGTATTTCTGTCATTAATAACTAGCAGAGCATTACCAGTGTTGACCATGGGAAGGTTCAGCATGATGATGTATGGAAGTGAAACTTGACCAGTGAAGGTTGCATGGAGAGAAATGATGTAAGAATTGTATAATGCACACGTATAATGCATAAGTCTTAAAGACAGGTTTAGTTCTCATGACCTCGGAAGAAGAGTAAATCTGGACAGTATAGGGAGATGTGTGCAGAAAAGTAGATTTTGATGGTGTGGTCACATTGAAAGAATGGATGAGAGTTCTTAGGTTAGCAGATGTAGAAAAGTTGAATAAGCAGTTTCAATTCACAGGAAAACCTGGGAGGAAATGATAAATATGAACCGGAGGGAAAAAAAGGGACAAATAACGACCTGACGAGAGATATGTTACTTTGGAAGTCAATTTTTAAAACCGTCTAAACGTATGCCACCATGTAAAACAGATGTTAACATGACGATGATGATGATGATGATGATTGATTTATTTTCACATTATGGATTTGGTATCGATCAAAAAAAAATCTGGAAGTAAGTTTTAGATTTTGTTAATTTTTTTCATTTTTGTTTGCCTAAAAAAAGACATAGTGCTACTGAAGTTTAAGGTGCTACAGGGATAGAGGCCAGATTTATAAAGGTGCAACTTGGGTGGGGAGTTGGGTAACAAGATTTTTTTTCACATAACATTTAAATTTATGTATCTTAGTACGGTCAAGGAAACAGGGATTAGGGAGGAAATTCTAAGTTGTCTGCAGAAAAAAAAATTAGAGTAGAGAATCTCCCGGCATCTACATTGAAGGGGTGAGATTTTGTTGTTAGTTCACATTGTAAAAATACAAACGCTATTTTTGAATTTTTTTTCAAGAATTTTCAGATCAATACAATGTATTGATTTTTATGCACTGAAAAGTAAATTTTGTTGTAACACGTCACTATTAAAAAAATATTCAAATTATTATCGATTTTACAGTGATTATTCAAACTTTAAACGATTGATTCTCTTTACAAATAAGGATTGGCTTTCCTGCAAATCAATAATAATCTCTCTCTCTCTCTCTCTCTCTCTCTCTCTCTCTCTTTCTCTCTCTCTCTCTCGCTCGCTCTAAAGTGACTTTGTGTGTGTACGGAATGATCTGTATAAAATTACTTTGTCCATTTTTGGTCTACAGATTTGAAACTTGATATACAGGATATTCGGACCAGGGGAACAAATGCGATTTGGTTTTAGCCGGTAACAATAGTTGCAAAAGTGGTAAAAATCGAAAATAGTTACCAATTGACAAGCATATGTCGACTAAACAACCATCTTGTAAACACACACACATATTTATTTGTGAATATAAATATGTATGTATATAAATGTATATATATGTATATGAATAAATATATATATATATATATATATATGTCCAGCATGTTAAAAATATACCATTTGTTGTAAAAATCCAATGGATAAACATCTGAAGAAGTTGGTGGGGACAGGATATTTTTACGGAAACATAAATCGTAAAATTGCCACTCATTAATGAAACAGCTGTAATGAAAAAATCCAGGAAATAAACGAAGGTTATAAAAAAGGAAACGTGAGTTTTTGAATTTTCAACAAAACTTTGCCCTATATATGCTCTGTCCCTATTAAATAGACACATTGAGCTTAACTCAAAGTTAACGGTGAATGATTTTAAAATAACAATCTAGACCCGTTAAACGAAAACGGTACACATTGAAAGTGACGACATTTCAAAAACAAACTTTAAAAAAATTATATATATATATGAATATATATATATATAAATATATATAAATAAATATAAATATATATAAATAAATAAGTATATATATATATATATATATATATATATATATATATATATATATATATATATATATATACACAGAACACAATCGAAGAATGTAAATTATAATTTACAAAAAATTATTGTTCGTTAGAATACTCTAGTTATAAATATTAAGATTACTTTAATCTGGACACACGCTATATATATATATATATATATATATATATATATATATATATATATATATATGTGTGTGTGTGTGTTATTTGTTTTGCGATACGTTTTGAATGAATTAAATTATTTACGAAAGTGCATTTTTACCTAAATGCGAGTATAATAAGAGTAATTTTCCCTTTAACCAATTTGATACCCCCAAATGGGGAGCGGCATATATATTGTTTTTTTTTTTAATATAATTATTCACTGACACGTGTTTCGTCGTCTACGACTCATCAGAGTGTCTGAATCTAGCGAGATTCGAAATTGAGACCCCATGGTAAGAAGCCTAACCTTTTACCACTCGTCCACCTCGCATGACTGTTCGTAGATGTTATTTGTTTTTGTTTTTTGTGATACGTTTTAAATGAATTCAATTATTTACGAAAGTGCATTTTTACCTAACAGTCGTGCGAGGGTGACGAGTGGCAAGAGGTTAGGCTTCTTACCATAGGGTCTCAATTTCGAATCCCGCTAGATTCAACCACTCTGATGAGTCGTAGACGACGAAACACGTGTTAGTGAATAATTATATATAAAAAAACAATATATATATATATATAATACATATATATATATATATATATATATATATATATATATATATATATATATATATATTTACATAATCCTAAAAATAGATTACGTGGTTTAAAGAGAAAGCTTTAAATTTAACTTATTTTGGCCGACGAAGGATGCATCTAGCCTGTTCTGGTTGTTGTTGTCTGATTTGTCGCCGAAGCAAAAGGAGAGAAAGAGAGAGTGTAGGAAAAAGAGAGAGAGAGAGAGGAGGAGAGAGTTGAATAAAACGTTCAACCGATATTAACACTTCCCACCCCTTCAGTACGAGAGCGAATGGACAGGTTATCCGGTCAACGGACTTTCTGACCCCTTTTGGGTTCCAGGTTTCTTAGCGCCAAAAAATGAACAAACACAGGAAAGGAAAGACAAGCAAAATATGGATGGAAACGGAGGAGAGAGAGAGAGAGGGAGAGAGAGAGAGCGAGAGAGAGAGAGAGAGAGAGAGAGAGCAGGAAGAAGAAAAACAAAGAACATTTTTTTGTAAAGAGACACTTTTAAGAAACGGTGAACCCTGCTTCGGGTTATCGTTGAGAAATTAATTAATTAATTTACAATGGACTAAGGATTTTAACAGAATATTCTGAAATAAAAAAGAATGACTTACGGACTTTATAAATTAACATTCGAGTTGTGGACATGCGTCGCGGGACCAAACACCCAAAATGAAAAAAAAAAAAAAAAATAGAGGAACCCTAAAACAACAGACTACCGAACAAACCTCACATAGGAAAAATATGAACTGTAAGTCCTCTCTCTATATATACCTCTTCATGCGACGTATCGGACATTCGTGTATTTTGCCATTTTTATTGCTTTTTTATTGATGTATTTTCCGTCGGCATTTTTGGACACTATCGTAAGACCTCCCCCTCCTCATGATTTGTTTTTCTTTTGTTGCTTGATTTAATCCTTTTTTTCACCCCTTCCTCCCTCAGCCTATTATTTTCTTTGTAATAAAGTTGATTTAAAATTTAAGACTGCGTTTGCCTCTATCCTCTCTCACTGTGTTTTGTACCTATTTTATTTTATTTCACTGGTCTGAGGAAGGTGTTCCCCTTCCCTCTTGTTCGATATACCGCATGCGTTCGGACCCGAGGACAAAAATTTATTTCCTTTTTTTTCTTTTTGTTACATAATCCTCCTTCGTCATTCCCATTCGTAACAATATATATATATATATATATATATATATATATATATATATATATATATATATATATATATAAGTGAACGTGCCTGTGTGTGTGTCTGTGTACATTTCCCTACGCAATAACTCTGTTAATTTTTAGTCTACAGACTCGAAATTTGATATAAAGGGTACTGAGATTTGAGAAAATCGATGTGATCGGTTTTGGGCCAGAAATTTGGCGATTTAGGGGTCAAATTTCAACGATTTGACCTTTGAGAACTCTTCCAAACTTGGGTCTAAACACTTGAAATTTTAGATATATGTGCCTTGGACATGAATCTAACTTAATAACTTGATTTGAGCCCAAAACAATAAATTTTAAGGGGTCATAATAGGGGTCAAAGTTAAAAAAAAATGATCTTTGCGATCTCTTCCAAATTACTCAGACAATTTCTGGTCTAAATATTTGAAATTTTACATAAAGGGTATTCAGAGATAGGGCAAGCTTTTTCATCAGTTTAGGTCAAAAATTTTTAGTTACCAATATATAAATGTATGTATGCATGTCTGTTTGCATGTTTGCCTTAAACTTTCAATAGAGGCGACGGATTTTATCAAGATCAGTATCGTTTTGAAGTTCAACCTTTCATACGACAAATATCGAAAAATTGGCTAAAAACATTAATATCTTCCCCTTCAACTAGGCACTTTTCTACAGGGGGGGTCACTTTTTTCGCCGATATTTTTGAAAGTTATCCTCTCTTTTCGATTGTCTAGCCTTAATTTTAAAAAATGTTGCTTCCGGTTTGGCGGTGGTCGTAACAGCATAAACGTTAGGTTTTACCCCGTTCTTTTCCTCCTTTGCGGTACGGGTTCGAGCCTGCCTTCCTACTACCATTTTATTTTTTTGTTCAACATACACCTCCAAACACCCGGGCAACGTCGGGCACCCATGCTAGTATATATATATATATATATATATATATATATATATATATATATATATATATATATGTACACACACACTCACACACACACACACACACACACACACACACACACACACACACACATATATATATATATATATATATATATATATATATATATATATATATATATATATGCACAATGAGTATATTGTAGTTTTGTAGATGTTAATCCAATCCAACCCCGGCACTCGTAAAAAAGTGCCCAGTAACAAGTAAAGCAGTATTATAGCATAACTTATTTTATTTATACAAACATTATTGGCTGCATTGCAACATCCTCAAGCTGAAGTTTTAAAGTAAACTTTAGCCTTAGAACGTTGATTTTTCAAAGAAAAATCACAACTGAAACATGTATGCACATATGCAACCAATAGTGTTTATATTAATTACGGAATTTCTACTATAATACTGATCTATTTGTCATTGAGCACTTTTTCCTATATACACCCGAGTTTCATTGGATTAATTGGATGAATTTGAAGCTATTATTATTACACCATTCAGTCTCATGACTTTAACTTCCCTTATTTTCTTCATTAGTCCTCACGTTCCATGTGCGATGTTTCTGACAAAGGGGGGAAATATTGCTGTTTTCTGGGTCAGAATCAACCCATCTAACACTTATCAATAGCTATACTTGAAGTAGTATTTTTTTAGCTCTTCACAGAAATTGGCTGCATAACTTGTCTGGAACGATTTCCATAAAAAAAAAATCATCACGGTGTTATCTTGCTTTCCAGTTCAAAAGCTCATTAATCCTTATCCCTGAGTGGCCTTCCGGCCTTGATAAGTGGTAATTGTTATTAAAAAAGAAGTAAAAATCAGATAAATAACGGCACACCCAACAAAACACTGAGCAGAGTTCATTAATTTTGTTGTTATTGTTACGCATTTCCGTAATACATAATCCACAATGGATTAACCGTCAGAGATTCATGGTTAATACCTTCCTTGATCTTAATCCGCATCACCTTAACCTTATGTTCGTTTCGCTTCAAATGATGCGGCTTAACGAATTGCTAGAAAGTTTACGTTTCTCTCTTTTTAATAAAGCCGCCTTTTCACCATTGTATATCACGCGTTCCTTTTTGGGTCACGAGGCGTGAGACTGAATAGGTTTCACACTCATCTGACCTAACCGCCACCAATTTGTGAGGCTGCGGCAAACTTGGTTGAAGTGAGTGTTCCTAATTATGGCGGTCCGAACAAAGCTGAAAAAGATAAACAGACCAAATATCAAGGTCTCATGTATGACATAAAAAGAAACTGGAATCTTGGAGAGATATCAATCATACCAGTTATTATAGGTGCTACAGGGATTATGAAGAAGAACTTGAAGTCCTACCTAACTAATATTCCTGGTGAACCAAGTGCAAAAGAGATCCAGACAATTGCACTTAAGGGAACAGCGAGGATACTAAAAAGATTTGGCTGTCCCATACCCAGCATTACAATCTTCAAAGGAAGAAAATTAAAAAAATATATAAACAGTAACTATACTATACTATACTATATATATATATATATATATATATATATATATATATATATATATATGTATATATATATTTACATGTATATATATATGTATATATATATGTATGTATATATATATGTATGTATATATATATGTATATATATATGTATATATATATGTATATATATGTATGTATATATGTATATATCTGTATATATATATGTATATATATGTATATATGTGTATATATATGTATATATATGTATATATCTCTCTCTATATATGTATATATGTGTATATATATGTATATATATGTATATATGTATATGTATGTGTATATCCAAAGGGCGAATAAACTCTTTTACTGGGTCAACGGCCAACTAGCACCGTGTATATTTGTGTGTATATATGTATTGGGGTAGAGAGGGCTCCCGTAAGCCGTGGTGAAGGCAACCTTTCTAGGAGAAGCAAATCTCTAATTTAAAAAACCATAAAGCGGAAGACCAGTACCCGCATTAAGGTGGACTGCAGTTTAATTTGTTGCTGGCTATCTTGCTCTTGCTTGTTGCTGGATCTCAACATTTTGAACCGAGAGAGAGACTTAGCTGTCGTACAAAGCTAAGACTCTGTAACATCATATTTGTATAGATACTCCCTCAGACATTTGGAATCATGGATTTTAAATGTCTGAGGGAGTGGCACTCGTCTGACAAGACGTTGCAATCATCATCATCATATGTGTATATATGTATATATATGTACATATATATATATGTATATATATGTATATATATATATGTATATATATATATGTATATATATGTACATATATATATATATATATATATATATATATATATATATATATATGTACATATATATATATGTATATATATATATATATATATATATATATATATATATATATATATATATACACGGTGACCAAAAAAAAACAAAAGCTAAATGGAGGCCATCTAGAACATATGCTGTAGAACGGAGAAAGAAAGGCCAAAGACCCTAGTGTTTTGATGTGATGTTTTGAATATAATAAACTAGTTATGACCAAAGTTTCATTTCATTCGGACAAAACGCTAAGAAACGGAACCTAAGTATAGTTGGGACCCGTTATTTTTGGGTCACCCTGTTTATGTATATGTATATAATCCCCCCCCCCAAAAAAAAAAAGAAATAATGCTGTCTATTGAAATGTTCATAAAGTTCACAATCCTTTCTGCCACCCATGACATATTTTGGTGATCATTTCATAAGTAGCAGGTGTGATAATAAATGAGCTTCATACTCACCGGATCTAACCTCCTGGATTTTTTGTGAGTTATCTTAAAGATAATGTCTATCAAAACTATGCCCTTACTATTCCAAAACTGAAGAGAGCTATCACAGTCAAAATTAGAGCAACTCCAGGAAAAGGAGTGCGTTAGAGTCATTGCACGTCATATCCACGTGTCCTTACCATAGAAAGGCAATAAAACAAAAGACTGTTGCTAATTGATGACTGTAACTTGGTGGACAAATCATTGGAGTCTATTTGTACCCGGTTTTACAATTTGTGTACAACAAATTAAGGCATGAGAAAGGCACAGCATTTTTTTTTTTTACCAAAAAAAAAAACACTAGAAAACAACGAACAAAACTTAATTAGGATTAAAAAAAAAATAAACAAATATTTTCTTGTTTTTAAGTTTAATTCATTTTTTTAAAAAAGTATTTGTTCTATGTGTGAAAAAAAATTTTATTTTATAGTTTTCACAAAGATTTTTAATGGAAAAACAATCATGTCAGTCCGTTTAAGTTAAAATCGATTCCTCCTTGTTCTTGACATCAGAATGCCATAACACTATTTTCAAGACGATTTTAATTTTGTTTTATGTTGCTTTGTTATTTTGTTAATTTTTTTTTCAAGCTTAAAAAACGAATTTATTTTTGGCAAATAACTTTTAAAGAAGCACCTTATCCTGCCTTCATAGAGTTCAAAATAGACTTCATAGCCTAGTAGGGGGTGCCCTTTTCTCTTCCCTGTAACCTCTTTCGCACAGAAGAAACGTTGTGAAACTGGCTCTACTTTATCGTTATTTTCATGGCAAGCGCTCATCTGAGCTCCAATCTATGGCCCCCTCTTGCCTGACTTTCACAAAAAACACTGATCTAGCTGAAACCACTATCAATAATTTCCCCCACTCTTTATCTGTGCCTAAACCTAAACGTAGATTCCATGAACAAAGCTTCTTTCTTAGAACTGCACGCCTGTGGAACTCTCTTCTGTTTTCCTGCTTTCCAGCTGACTACAATTTGGCTGTCTTCAAGTCCAACGTAAACAAATTCTTGATGAACCGCCCCCTTAAGTAATCCAATTTACTAAATTTCTAACGATTACTACAATATTCTCCTACTGACTATTAACCCTTATCCTTGAGTGGCCCCTGGGCCTTGACGCCTTTGTAAAAAAAAAAAAGAGTTTTGAACCAACTATTTTGGTGGGATAATAAGATTCTTCAACTACCTATTTTGCTAGTGTAACAAAACTTTCAAGCTATTTATTTTAATACGGTAACAAGATTCTCAAGCAATTTATTTTGGTAGGATAAAATAAATTCATGGACCACCTATTTTAATAGGTTAACAAGACTCTCGGAACACCTATTTTGGTAGGGTAACAAGATTTTGGACCACCTATTTTAGTAGAGTAACAAGATTTTGGACCATCTGCAGTGGTATAGAAATAAGACTTTTGGACCACCTATTTTGTGGTCCTGAATATGACCTTAAACTCTATCTGATGGTGAGGCCCCAACTTGCGAGCTTTGGGGAGTGTGGAGCCACCCTTTAATTGTCATTGCTCCCAGGTCCACTCTGACCCGGAGGGGTAGTACCTGTTAGGGTCCCAACTATTGGTTGAATAGAAACCGACTTGAAAAAAAAAATATATTCTATTTAAAAAATTGTTCTTCAAAATCTTTGGATTCGGCATTAAATAACCCGAAAAAGGTTGATATGCCGTAAAACAAAACAAACCAACCAACAACCTATTTTGATAGGATAACAAGATACTTGGATGACCTATTCTGGTAGGGTAACAAGTATTTTGAACCACCTATTTTGAGAAGGTATCAAGACCCGTGGACCAACTATTTTGATAAGGTGACAAAGAACTCTTAGATCACTAATGTTGATAATATCATCGGACAATCTAATAGGTACCAAAATAGGTAGTCCAAATATATTGTTACTCTACCATAATTAGTAGAGTAACAAGACATTTGGACTACCTATTTTGGTAGAGTAAAATACTTTCAGACGCCTTAGTTTCGTAGCATAAGAAGACCCTCAAACCAGTAGGGTAACAAGTAGTGATGCGACAATTTCAATATTTTTTCCGATTCCAATACAATTACTGATTCCGTAGATTCCGATATGTTATCGAACTCTAAATATTTAGTTACAAAATTTTAATTTTTTTTTGATTACCCTAAAACACACGTTAAAGCTGTATGTATTTTCCCATAAAACATAAAAACACTCGTGGAAGGGTCATCGATGGCCTTTAGCTTTACCGGAAGTTTAAAATCAATAAATATTAATTGTTTTATTATTATTTTAAAATCAATAAATATTAATTGCTTTATTATTATTTTAAAATCAATAAATATTAATTGTTTTATTATTATTTTAGAATCAATAAATATTAATTGTTTTATTATTATTTTAGAATCGATAAATATTCATTTTTTTATCATTATTTTAAAATCAATAAATATTAATTGTTTTATTATTATTTTAGAATCAATAAATATTAATTGTTTTATTATTATTTTAAAATCAATAAATATTAATTGTTTTATTATTATTTTACAATCTATAAATATTAATTGTTTTATTATTATTTTAAAATCAATAAATATTAATTGTTTTATTATTATTTTAAAATCAATAAATATTAATTGTTTTATTATTATTTTAGAATCAATAAATATTAATTGTTTTATTATTATTTTAGAATCGATAAATATTCATTTTTTTATCATTATTTTAAAATCAATAAATATTAATTGTTTTATTATTATTTTAGAATCAATAAATATTAATTGTTTTATTATTATTTTAAAATCAATAAATATTAATTGTTTTATTATTATTTTACAATCTATAAATATTAATTGTTTTATTATTATTTTAAAATCAATAAATATTAATTGTTTTATTATTATTTTAAAATCAATAAATATTAATTGTTTTATTATTATTTTAAAATCAATAAATATTAATTGTTTTATTATTATTTTAGAATCGATAAATATTAATGGTTTTATTATTATTTTAGAATCAATAAATATTAATTGTTTTATTATTATTTTAGAATCAATAAATATTAATTTTTTTATTATTATTTTAGAATCAATAAATATTAATTGTTTTATTATTATTTTAAAATCAATAAATATTAATTGCTTTATTATTATTTTAAAATCAATAAATATTAATTGCTTTATTATTATTTTAAAATCAATAAATATTAATTGCTTTATTATTATTTTAAAATCAATAAATATTAATTGTTTTATTATTATTTTAAAATCAATAAATATTAATTGCTTTATTATTATTTTAAAATCAATAAATATTAATTGTTTTATTATTATTTTAAAATCAATAAATATTAATTGTTTTATTATTATTTTAAAATCAATAAATATTAATTGTTTTATTATTACTACTACCAGCAATTTAAAACATAATCAAATAAAGAAACAAAATCAAATCAAGAAACAAAATCAAATAAAGAAAGATAATTAAAGGAATCATTTTGGGCATCAGAAAATAGACAGGAATTTTCTGATTCCGATATTGATTCTGATATTCCAAAAAGCTCCAATTTTTCTGATTCCCGGTTCCAATTCTAATTAATCGTCCCGAAACTAGTAACAAGACTCTTAGACTACATACTATGATAGGGCAACAATACTATCGAACCACCATTTTTGGTAGGGGGGACAAGACCTTTTGACAACCTTGTACAAAAAAAAAAAAAGGAAAATAAAGCAAGTAGCAATTAAACATAATCTTTTAGTTCATCACAAACTAGAACGAAGTTCATTTTCCTAAAATGCACAGGTAATTTATTGAAAAATGTAAATCCAATGAAGCTAAACAGATTTTAGTACAAAAATAGACAATCCGTAATGGCTTAGTGGGAAGACAGGTTTATTTTTCTATCATATAACTAGCAGGCCGCCGGATCGTAAAATATGCATAAATACAATATTTAATTCATGAAGATTTTCCATTTATTATTATTAAAGCCTATCCCCTAGTAATTCTTATATTGTATTCAGTATAAATAATAAAACCGAAAGAAACTGAGACATGTGCATACGAGTATTATGTTTTTTTCTAAACATTTCACTTCTTGTAAGTAAAAGAAAAATTATATATTTTTTTAAATTGGACTTCATTATTGAGATGAGTATTATTTATTAATTCATTTGCTGCGGACTATTATCCTCATCTTTATTAGTTGTTGTTTCATGACGTTTCGGCCAACTATTCCTCTGCCCTTCGTCAGGTGGTAACTGCGATGGGATAGGAACTCTGAATCCCTTAACTGCATTCTCAGCAATTACTGCCATCCATAGTTGTTGTCATCTCACCACGATTTGGCCATTTCTTTTGATGTCACCTTTCTTTCTGCCCGAGCATGTTTTGCATTTTTTCTCTTTTCTTTCTTTTTCTTCTCACGCACACTTCCTAATTTGCATATGAAGTTTTTCAACTACTGCTGCTGCTGTTAATCTCTTCACATGCTGGCCATCCTTTGCCGCTACTGATATTTTCCACTGCGCTCATATTGTGCTCTCTTACATACCTTCCCTTCAAAAATGCTCTTTAATTTAATAAAACCTACTTGAGGTAATAAATGAAATCAAGGAAAGAAAACTCAAAAGTTCACAAAAAAAAACATGAATAATTAAATCCAAATATTAAAGTGTAAAGTTTGTGCGACATTTCCATTTTATACTTATTTTCGTCAGCAATTCCTATCCTTATTTATTATTTCTTTTTTTCATTTGTAAAAATAAAGGAATACCAACATATTCTTCCAAATATTTAAAGGCAACGTTTGGATAAGTTAAAAGGAGAAAAAAACTCAGTGAACCGTTTAAATAGCAAGAATGTTGTTCTTTTTTTTTCTTTTGAAATTTCACTGAAGCAGTGTTAAAGTGTTTTAGCTTGGTTGTGCAAGAATACAGTTTCAAATATTAAAAGTATTTCACAAAATCAGTAAAATCATTGCAAGGCCAAATCGGAGTTTTCATAGTCTTTGATATTTTGGGGTTCTGAGTCTATAAATTCACCAAACTGACATGGGATATTTATATTTTAGTGATAACATCAGGGTTTTTTTATTTTTAGCTTCATGACAGTCTCCATAAGACATATGTTATAATGTTAATTGTGTTTCAAGATACATTTCTATCCATCCATAGCCTTGAGCCTCTGGAGGGGCACAGGCCATCTACAACTTTGTAGATGCTTTTGTAGCGTGGAGTTCTTTTCACAGGATAAGGGTGCTGGCCCCACACCCAACCTTCTCAGAAGGTACCTACAGCGCCTAGCCTTCTACAACTGGTCACCCATCTGGTACTGGCCAGGCTCAACGTTGCTTAACTTCGGTGATCTGGTGAGAACCGGTGTGTTAATGTGATTGTGTCATACAAGATACATTTATAACATATATATATATATATATATATATATATATATATATATATATATATATATATATATATATATATATATATATATATATATATATATATATATATATATATATCGCAGCTTTTTTTTCTTATTCTCTTACAGCAACTCTTGATTTCCTCTCACTATCACTCATCTTGGCCGTTGGGTCAAAATCAAAGTGTAGTATCTGTTCTTCAGATGCTACACTTCAATTTCTCGTTCTTGTTAGTGGAGGAGAAATCCTTCATGACTGAGATAATTTTCATTTTTTGTTCCTTTTCTCCACATTAAAAAACGACCCTGGTGTCTAACTCTGTCCCGTGAGGAGGCATTGTAAATAGGAATATTTACATGTTTTTTTGTTCATTGATAGATTTTTACACCAATCTTACCTGGTAACGTATATTTTTCTTTCTTTTTGTTCTTCATGTTCACCCTTTTATTTTAAAAGACGCGCCTTTCATTTTAAAAGACACGCCTTTTATTTTAAACTAGCGAGGGGCACCCGGCGTTGCCCGGGTGTTTTGGTGTGTGTGGGGGGGGTTAAAAAACGTATGAGGATCGACCCGAACCCTTGAGGCAAAGTTGTGAAAAAAAAAACAAAACGTGCGACGTTAACCATTGCCCCCACCACGATATGCTTACGGAAACACGTTTGAATTTATTTAATTACTTGGATTTAGCAGGTGCTCGTTTTAATGAGTTAATGAGGTCAAGTTTGACTGCGGGATTTCATTTACTGCTGAACGTTCCCCCCCTCCCTAAGATGTTATAGGAAAAAGACTAACCCACATGCTGCGAGCGACAAATATTGAATATTTATCTTTCCGAAATCGACCAAATTAAATAGACAGGCGTTGTTAACTGTGAGATATTACGATTTATATGTGATATAAAAAGTTTTAAAAAGTTGTAAGCCGACCGACCGCTTCTCTGAAAGAAGCCTTTTGCAGACACACAGAAAAAGCGAACACACATACAAACATACATTTTCGCTTTTATATTTATAGAAGACACGCTTTTTATTTTGAAAGACGCGTATTTCATTTTAAAAGACACGCCTTTTATTAAAAAAAAAACAAACAAAAAAACACGACTTTTATTTTAAAAGACACGGCTTTAATTAAAAACAAACAAACGCGGCTTCCAAAATGAATACAATGTAACGTAGCCATTACAAAAAAAAACAAAAAACAAAAAACAAAAACAAATGAAAAAATAAAAATCGTATTTTTTTCTTTTTTTATAAAGTTTTTATTCCCGTTACTTCCGGCATTATTTTAAAACGTCTCTCACTGCCACATGTTCATTTTACCCGTCCTGCGGTTTTCCTTCCTCCGACTGTATGCTGGCTGCAGCCAGCCTTTTCTCGCCTTCGCTTTACATGTCCATTTCCTTTGACCTCGCCTTTTTTTCTGCCCGAGCATATTTTGCATTTTTTCTCCTTTAATCTTTTCTTCTCGCGCACACTTCCTAATTTGCATATACACTTTTTCGACTACTGCAGCTGCTAATTTCTTCACATGCTGATCATCCTTTGCTGCTGAGATTTTCCACTGCACTCATATTTGTTGTTACAATGCCCTGTCTACCAAATTTCCAGTCTGTAGATCAAAAACTCGTTGACTATGAATGTGAGAATTGTCCTCTCTCTCTCTCTCTCTCTCTCGCACACACACACACACACACACACACACACACACACACACACACACACACACACACACACACACATTCTCACTTTTATATATATACTAGCGGGGGTGCCCGGCGTTGCCCGGGTGTTTGGGTTTTTGGGCAAATGAAAACAAAAATCCTTGGTTGTTTAAAAAAAAACACGAATCCTTAACGCGCAGTTGGAAAATAATAAAGTGTGAAAAAAAAACAACAAAAAAACAACATGCGACTTGGCAGGTGCCCGTTTTTAACGAGTTAATGACGTCAACTTTGAGTGCGGGACAGTCTTATTTACCGCGAGTCTGTTTGCTTCATTTTTTTTATACGAAAAAGCTTAATGCACACGCGGCGATCGAAAATTGTTGAATATTTATCTTTTCGAAGTCGAGCAAATTAAATAGACAGGCGACCTCCGTTGTTAACTTGTAGATATTATCATTTAGGCACGATATAAAAAGTTTTAAGAAGTTGTGAGGCGACTGATCGGTTCTCGGAAAAAAGCCTTTCGTGCACATACACGATAACGCGCACAAACACACACACACACACACACACACAAACATTTTTGCTTTTATATTTATAGACTAGCGGGGGTACCCGGCGTTGCCTGGGTGTTTTTGGGTGTGCATGGTCGGGCGGGGTAGGGGGTGTTAATAAAAACCTAAGAATAAGCGAAGTAAAAAAAACAGAAAAACGAATGTTAAAAAATCTGAAAAACACGTGAAAAATGGCTTAAATAACCCTACTTCAATATTGAAATTTAAAAAATCGAAAAAAAAAAAGACATCTCACACCACGATTCGAACCCAAAACGTTTAGATAATGAGGCCGCGCTCTAAGCAACTGAGCTAAGACGTCCATGAAATACTGTCGCTTTTTCAAATATTTAAACTAAATCAGGTTATGACGTTGTATGACGCATGCGTAGATGTGAACTCGTCATGAGAGGACGGTTTTTGCTGACCCCCCCCCCCTGTAGAAAACTACTGATTTCAGGGTGAAGGAATTAACGTTTTTGGCCAATTTTTTGATATTTGTCGGGCGAAGGTTGGAAATGTAAAATGATACCGATCTGGCGAAAATCCCTGACCCATGTGGAAAGTTTTTGCGAGACATACACATGCATACATACAAACACATTTTCGCTGTTTTATATATAGACTAGCAGGCCTCCCGTCGTTGCCCGGTCGTAAAATACGCATAAATATTATATTTTAATTAATACAGAAACTGAGAAACGTGTGCATGCGAGTATCATGTTTTTTTTTCCCCAAAAAGTTCACTTCTTGTAAGCAAAAAAAAAAAAAAAATACTCGAGTTGAGATTGAAACCAAAATCTTAAGACAGTGAGTCAAGTTCGATAATGGTTTTGATCTGGAAAAAAGGGCTGGTAATGATTTACAATTTAAAAATTGGTTCTTGGGAATCATCGGATTTTTATCTGTTTGTCATCTGTTTCACGAATGCGCATGTGCGGCTGTAAAACATGACAGCTTCTTTATGTTAAGAATAAGTAGGTTTCAAAACACTTTTTAAAGATCGTATCGAGCTGGTTTAATGGTTATTGGACTTGACTCACTGTCTTTAGGTTTTGGTTTCGATCTCAGCTCAAGTATTTTTTTTTTTTACTTACAAGAAGTAAACTGTTTAAAAAATAATACTTGCATGCACATGTCTCATTTCTTTCGATTTTTTTTTTTTTTTTTTTTTACTTCATTTTTTAAAGGAATTTAGCGTTGCGTTTAATACCAGGCAACGCCGGATACATCTGCCAGTATTTAATATTTTTAGATAACGTGTTGCATTAATGTGATCAATATGAACTATAAAAAATCATTTAAATTTACCGCTCAAAAGGAATGCGTAAAATGGAATTTCAATATGAAATAAATAAACATCTTTTTCTATACTATTGCATAAACTTTGTGTGTGCTTGTTTTATTTATTTATATTGTGTGTGTGTGTGTGTGTGCGTGTGTGTGTGTGCATTCGTGTGAGTTCATTCCCTATGGACACCTAAATGACTGGGCCAATCAAAAAATTTCACACAAATGTATTTTATGTGCCTGGCAATGTTCTTAGATAGGTTTTGAAAGAACGGGCGATTTTGACCAAAGTTAATGCCTAACATCACAAGTGCATTTGAGAAGTTTTATTACCACACAAGCAGAAAGACTCAATAAATTTCACACAAATGTATTTTATGTGCCTGGCAATGTTCTTAGATAGGTTTTGAAAGAACGGGCGATTTTGACCAAAGTTAATGCCTAACATCACAAGTGCATTTGAGAAGTTTTATTACCACACAAGCAGAAAGACTCAATATATGAAATCAACTTTGATATGACAGGGGTGCGTTCGAAATAAATGTTTTCGTTTAGACTACAATTAAACCCTGATACTTGATATTTGCATTTTAAACTATAATTCAATCTATTATATAAAATAATTTAATAACATCTTTCTCTTTATATATACATCGCTTTCTCTACTTTAGATACAGAGGAGAACCTGGCTGTGTGAATTCGTTCCCTATGGACTCTGAAACGGCTATATATCTGGGAGTGTTGTTAGGGGAGTTTTGTATCGGAATGCCTCCGATAAGTATCGAAAATCGATAATCTAAAAATCTAATAGAAAACGGAACAGTCCAATTTTGACGAAAGTAAACACCCTTGTACAGCCTAACATCACAAGTGTATTTGAGAAGTTTTTTCACTGCACAAGCAGATGGGCCTGCCGTATAAACTAAACAGTAGGTTCTTTGATTGGGCAGGGACGCATTTGAAACGAATGTTTCTGTTTAGAGCACAACTAGACTATAGTACTTGATTTTAGATTACAACATATTGTGGACGAAGTCACTGTGGGGAGGCAGGTGAAACCTCCTTCCAGTGCACGGCGGTGGGTCTCTGACTGGAGCAAGTAAGTAATCAATTTCAATGACAATAAAAGTGTGGAACATTCGTTGATTCTCATTCAATCCTGGGCAACATCGGATCTTTCTGCTAGTACTGCTCTATCTACCTCCCTAATTTTTATATCTCTTTCTTTCTTTCTTTTTCTTTCTCGCTCTTCTCGCTTTCTCACTCTTACCACTTTCTCTCTCTCTCTCTCTCTCTCTCCTTCTTTTCTTTCTTTTGTCTCTCTTGCTCCCCCCCTCCCGCTTTGTCTGCCGTGTTACTTTTTGACGTTCCCCTCTGACTATTTCTTAGAAAGAGTCGATAACGTTTCTCGCTGTTATGTAAGTTTGGCGCGAAGCGGATCCCAAGAGGTTCTTTTAAATTTACACAAAGAAAAAAAAAATGTCTTTTTTTAATCTTTTTTTTTTTAATTTTGTAGAAATATTATCCCCCCCCCCTCCCTCTATCGCTTTGAAACAAATCTCGCGGGGCTCTTCTCAAGCCATGCAGAACCTTTAATTTAAACACAATAACATCTGTCGCTTTTCAGATATGCATTTATTCAACGAGTGAGAAAATAGCGTGACAACAATTGCACAAAACCATGTCTGATAATCACAGAAAAAGAAAGTGATGAGATAAAAAAAATAAATAAAAAGGAAACATGGCGACAGTCTAGCAAGATCAAACAAATGTTCAAAGAAAAATATTTTCAGCGAGAAAAACAAAGGAAACAACAAATTCTCAAACTGAACATACGTATACCCTATAATAAAGTGGTATATATATTTAGTACAGGGTGGAACGATAAATTTGTCGCCTTAAAGAAAACAACAATACAGTTTTATTTAAAAAATTTTATTGAAAAAAATCAATTCAGGTAACTTGATTATGTAGTAGAGTTGACATCTATTCACTGTAGCCGCCTTCAGCCTCAAACACCGCCTCGATACGGATCCGGAACTGATAGCATGCATTCCACAAGCGAGCTTGGCGAATACTCGGTGGATGGCGGCGTTCAGGCTGGCTTTAGTATTGTAGGAGGTCATGTTGGTGATGTTCACAACATATGACCAAACAAACTAGTCCCACAGATTAAAACGGGGAAGGAGAGGGTTCAGTGAGAGAAGAGTACAAAGTCGTAGCACTAGCAGTGTCAGAAATCGCCATTAAAAATGCGTGATAAAAACTTGAATAATTAGACTTACTATCTTTCGAAGCTTATAACTACTTGAAAAATGTAATTTAAACCCATATTTTTTTCAATAAAAGGAGCAAAGACCAAATTTTAAAATAAAAACAGGTTTAATAGCAAAATATGTAATATTTGTATTTTTTTTTAATCGGTTTTCTTTAAAAAAAGATTTCAAGAAAATCAACGAATTTTAACTTACTTTGAATATAATAAATATATATAAATTCCAAAAAATCACTTACCTATAAAAATACAAATCAATGGGTACTTCCATTCTTCATTGTCAAGAATTTATCCATATTTATATTTTATATTCCATGTACTTTTTAAACAAAATACTTTTCTAAGCAAGGATTAAAAAATACCGCGATATCAGATGTTCACAACTGGAATAAAGGGGAGACAAACGTCTCCTTTTCTTCAAGTCGCTTCAATTATTATATCGTGCACGGGATTAAAATAAAAACCAGTAAAGTTACTGTCTGTCACGTTAAATATGTTTCGGAAATTTTCGGTACTTCGAAAAACATTTCTTTTATTTATTTTATTATTTTTTTTTTTTGGTAGTAAGTATATGAAAAATGAACGTATTAGTTTTAAATGCTATAGTAAAATTGCCAAACATTCAGCAGAAAAAAAAAACTGAAAAAAAAACAATAAAAAAAACAAAGAAAAAACGCTGCGTTCATGAGATCGGCTTCTCTCGTGATAAAACGACTATTTTTTAATATTAAGTATATAAAACACGCTTATATTCAATTAAAATGCTATAGCAAAGTTTCAAAGCAATCGGTAAAGTATTTTTACGTTAGTAACAAAGGAAAAGTTACATTTTGGTAACAAATGAACGGATATATTTGTCTATATATATATATATATATATATATATATATATATATATATAGTCTTATTTATAATATTCCGAATTTTACAGGATTTATATAATTGAAAATTCGGTAATCGTTCATATACCGGTAAATTTGTTTAATGTTCAAAAATATTATTGTTTGCTCCTCTAAATAGTGTTGGCTATTTTTAATCTTGAGAAGTTTTGCATTGTTAAAGATTTACTCTTTGATAACATAATTATATATATATATATATATATATATATATATATATATATATATATATATATATATATGTGTGTGTGTGTGTGTGTGTGTGTGTTGGATGAAAAAGGGAAGATAAGGTAAGTATTCGCTTAAATCCAGTTACTTATCCATATATTCACATCTTCCCCTGTGTATACGAACTTATTCTTTCACCTATGCCCCCCGGTTCTAAAGTTTTTATCTTTTCCCCATCTTCATCCCCATATTAGTGTGCGTACCGGTGAAATATAATTTGAGACGAAATATGATTTTTGACGGTGAGTTTACCTTAGTAGTTCCACATTCTTTCACCCCCTTTGCGCGTCTTTTTGTCTCCTTCTGGAACTAACAACCCTAACATGAACACTTCAGTCTGGATATCCCACCCCAGACAATTTTATTGATTTCAAGTGTCGACCTTTTGGCCAACTCGTATTCTTCTACTATTAAACATTGAGTCCGTTTTATTCAAGCATTTCACGCGGAGACAAACCCAATTCAATCCTCGCTCGGATCCTATGAAAAGAAAGTGAGAAAGCCAACGTATGTGCATCTTTTAGTTTTCTTGAAATAAATTAGAAAGATAATAAGCACACACACACACACACACACACACACACACACACAGGTGAAAAGTAGGGTTCTTTTAAAGGTTAATATGGCACGAATAATATGAAAGGAATTCTAGTTTTCACTCAGCCTTCAAATAGAGATTATTCGACAACATATTAAAAAGAAAACTGCTAAATGCAATAAAGGTATGGAATAGTCGTAAAAAAGTCCCTCTTTCCGGTTTCTTAATAATATTATGATAATTTAGAAACCGCGGAGGTCCTTTGTTAACTATTCTGTATCTTCACCTTAAATACACATTTTTCTCAAGTTATAATTTGCGTACTTTTATAATAAAGAATTTTTTCCATAATATTATTGATTTCAGGCTAGTACCGTTGAATCAATTGTAAAAAAAAAAAAAAAAAAAAAAAAATTATATCATTGCCCAAATTTATTTGCCTTCACACGAGATGAAGGACCCAAGAATCTCAACCTTGCGAGAGATCGGTTTTTAATAAGTGAAAAATCTAACTCTCCCAAAAGGGGCATTCTGGATTGGAACATCAGCAACAGATTAATTCAAGATTGTCTGTTCTTATCCCTCTTGAAGCCAAGAACTTCAGCACCAGCAGAATAAACCTGAGTCTTGTAAACCAGATTCTCAGTCTAGATAAAAACCCGTCCTTCACGGACTTCCTACAGAAAAGATAAAGTATAGCATCAAAACAGATACTACACGTTGCTTCTAGCTAAAGGGTAATTTCAAACAAGATTGGTCTTAATTTGGTCTTATTTGTCTTGAAGCTTATTTTAGTATGGATGCTGGTCCTGCTTGATCATAAGAGGTCAGCATTTCACATATTGTTTCCTACTTCTAGAGGGAATGTGTTTGATTAATTGACGGTCGCCCAAAAGGCTCTATCAGAGAATGTCAATGAGTTCATTATCGAATTTTGCACTCTTTCATAGTGCTCTCTTTTAGGAGGCAGTGGTCATTCGTACAATCTAGTTCCTATCTCGCTCTCATCAGTGTTTTTTAGGGATGCTGCATTGTCTGGTTTCTCCCAGACATTACTTCCTAATTCAGGCGAATTACAACGGATCCGTTATCGGTTATTTTTATACACTTCCGGCTAGCTCTTTTGAGGAAACTGGATGCTCCTTATGTCATGCTTTGCTATTAGTATGAAACAGTTACCTCCTATTCATTACACGTTTCGATTCTTATTTAGAATTAAACTTAATTTTTTTTTTAAATCTAGAAAACAAAGTAATTTTTATGATGTACGTACTCATCACGCAACGAAGATGTCATATTTCAAAAGTCACGCAAATTAATCAAGTAGTTTTTTTTAGTAAGAAAATCAAATTTTACTACATCATAGCTTTTGGCGCTTAATAATTGTTGGTATAAAATAATTGTTGGTATAAAATAATTGTTGATATAAAATAATTGTTGATATAAAATAATTGTTGGTAGAAAATAATTGTTGGTAGAAAAATAGTACGGTCCATAAATCTCGGTAGTCGAATTGAGTTGTTCGCCCTTGAATTTTAATTTTTCATTTTAATTCTTAAAATCATGGCGTCTCCCAGCTCTCCTATCTTGCTGATTATAAAATTTGATTTTCTTCTTAAAATTTTTTTATATATTTTATTTTATTCATGTTATTTAATTTTTTTTTAATCCTTCGAGATAAGGCTCAGTAATTTTATGTATCCATTTTTTTGGGGGACTGTTATGCTCCTTTTCGTAGTTGTTATTGTTTCACCATGTTTCGGCCAACTCATGCTATGGCCTTCTTCAGGTGGCTAACCGCGACGGGATAGGAATGCTGAGTTTTTTAATTGTCTATCCAGTAATTACTGCCCTTCATAGTTGTCGTTTCACCACGTTTTAGCCAACTAATCTTGTAGCCTGCTTGGGTAGGATTGAAACCACTATCTTCAGACAATACTTACCTGGAGCCGTAGATAGTCAACGTCTCTATCCACTGCGTCATCGACCCCGAAGTCGACCAAAACGTGATGAAAGAAAAACAACTATGAAGGTGAGGATAACAGTCCGGAAAAAATTAGAATAAAGAAACTAACACACACACGCACACACACACACACACACACACGCACACACACACACACACACACACACACACACACACACACACACACAAACTACTCGATCAATTTATGTGATTTTTGGAACATGACATATTCGTTCCATGACGTACATAATAAAGATTTGCCTGTACATTTTAAAATTAAAAAAATAATTTTTTTTTCTATTTTTGTTTATTTTTGATTAAGTCGAACTCTAAATAAGAATCCACGTTTCTAATACGAACTCTTAAGACTATACATTCCCCCACCGAACTGTTATTAATTTTAAACGACATCCTCCTACACCATAACACAAATCACAATCTTTATTATTGCCGATGAAAAGGCACACACTGTCGCACACAGCACGAACATTTTTTTCGAGTCTCGACAGATACAGACGAGATCATATTTCTTATAAATTCTTGCCCCCGCTAAAATATGTCTGTTTTAAAGGGCATATTTGACTTCCAAGAGTTTTGCTTGATAAACCTGCATCAGACGCTAAGACTAACTTTCTTGCTGCGCTATCTACTTAATAAAGTCTCGTAAAATGAAAGGAATCCAGATCTTCCGCCAAGCTTCAATGGAGATTCAGTATCTGTCTGTCGAAACGATACTATTACTTTTATTGAACTATTGAACCAGAATTTGCATACTCGAGTCTCCAGACTGAACCCGAGATCATATTTCTAAAAATTCTTCCTCCCCCAAACAGACATGTTTTCCTTCCAAGAGTTTTGCATGCTAAACCTGCATCTGATCCAGATTCTAAGTCTAACTTTCTCGCTACACTATCTCCTCAATAAACACTAATTAAATGAAAGAGTTTCCTTTAAGCCACATCGATTACAAAGACTATTCGTCATCTATTAGCAATGGAGATTTAGTATCTGTCTGTCGGAAGTCGAAATTATATTATTACTTTTATTGAACTATTGAACTATCTTGCAATGGCCAATTCAATTTACTATACTATGCCAGACTAATATACTATCTTTCAATGCGTTATTCAGCGGGATAGTATAGTATATTGTCCTTTTGACTACTCTACACTTTTTAACCCTTATCCTTGAGTGGTCTATCGGCCTTGATAAGTGGTGACGCCTATGTAAAAAAAAAAAATATATATAATACATATATTATATATATATATATTATATATATTAAATATAATATATATATATTTTATATTATAAATATACAATATATGTTATATATACAATATATATTATATATATATACAATATATATTATATATTATATATATACAATATATATTATATATATATATATATATATGCAATATATATTATATATTATATATATACAATATATATTATATATATACAATATATATTATATATTATATATATATACAATATATATTATATATATACAATATATATTATTTTTGTTCTAACTCCGATAGTTTTCACTGAATTTTTTTTAAATTTAGCACATTATATAGCAAGACTAATACAAACGCAGATCTAAAATTTTAAGCTAATCTGCACAGTAATAAACAACTGGCAGCCATTTTGGTGATTTGCATTTTTTTTTCAGCGTGCCAACTTTATATGCAAACCAATGCTAAAATATGGCGAAGTGCTAAAAGATCATCGAAACATTGATTATTTTAGGAATTTGTAAATTGAGAACAACTTCAATATGGTTTCATAGTACAATCAATATCTTATATATTTGCCATTTTTATTGACAACAGCAAAATGTCTTTGGTGCATTGAAGATGTCAAACTTTCGATTTTATCTGATGAAATTTCGTTGCCAGCAGTCAGAATAGCATTCCAGAGGTCATCCTTGGAGTTGTACTGCCTTCCTCCGGAGTAAATATCTTGTTTAAAGATGCTCCACAGATTTTCGATGGGATTTAAATCTGGAGAACAGGCTGGCCATCGCATTATCGTCTGGCAAAAACTCTCTCCAAATATTCAGTGGTTATCCTTGCAGAATGAGACGGTGCATTATCATGCATGAATCTTTTTTCGGAATGCCGAATTCTTCTTCTTGTGCCAGGGTTCCAAGTGTTACTAACTGAAGTCAATGTAGAGTTTGGCGGTAATTTTCACTCCATCTGCGACTATGAATGGTCCTACCAGCTCATTGCCAATGATTGCAATCCAGAACATCACACCACCACCTCCTTGTTGACGCCTGATCCTTTGGGGATGTAGACCCTCACTATGGTACCATCCTCCCCTCTATCCATCGGGTTTATCAAGGGTCGCTCAACACTCATCGGTGAACAAAACAGTTTGAAAATGCCCCTTCATGTGATCTCTTGCCCACTCCATCCTCTTTTTCTTGTGCAATCGTCATCAGGAACGCCAGCTTTTTCAAAAACTTGTTTGTTAGTTTCAAGTGGGTCACGGCGAACTTCTCTCTTGATCTTTGTTCGACATGACAGATATGATTTCTCACGAATTTTCCCTTTGTCAGAACGTTCGTTGAAAAGTTGAGGCTTAGTACAATATTTTTGATTGTACGATTATCACGATGAAATTATTTGGCAATTTCTAAAGTGGAAATCTTATTATGGAGCCTTTGAACAATTTTAGACTTTTCAGCTTAAATTAAAGCACCTTTACGTCCCATCTTGCATATAAAGTTGGCACGGTGAAAAAACTGTAAGTCACCAAAATGGCTGCCGTTTGCTCGCTATTGCGCAGGTCAGCTTAAAATTTTATATCTGCGCATGCGTTAATGTCGCCGTATAACGTTCGAAGCTTCACGAATTTTCATTGAAAACTATCGGAGTTAGAACAAAAATATCGATTTGCATATAATTCTGGCACGGGGTGTATATATATATATATATATATATATATATATATATATATATATATATATATATATATATACACTCGTGAGCAAAAATATGGACTAAACAAATTTTATACATTTTATTGCACTTAAAGCTATATTGAACGAAGGAAAATTGAATAAGGAAACGTAAACGAGACTAATAATACAGAACAAGACATTTACTTTAATACATGCTTAATATGGAATTGCATTCCCTTTTGATTTCTTTAAAAGATCAATCGCTTTAGACATGCTCTCAACCAACGTGGAACACTGTGAAGAGGCGATACTATTCCATTCGCTTTGCACAGCTTCCCACAGTTTGTCATCGTTCGAAAAAGTTCGTCAAGCCAATGCACGAGATATTATGGACTAAATATTCTCGATTGGGTTTAAATCGAGGCTTTGACCTGGCCAAAACTTCACATACATTAAATTATCAGAAAAACATTTTTTTTGTGACTTTAGCAGTGTGTGCAAGAAAAATAATGTTCTGGGATCTTCCCAGCTTCTGATACTTGGTAGCAGTCATGTTTATAATATTCGAATGTATTCCTTTGCATTGATTGACTTCTCACATCTATAAAAGTTCCCCAACTTCTACTGCAGTAAAAGTTCCCCATGCCATTATCCCTGCATTCCCGTGTTTAACTGTCGTTTTTATGTAACTTGGCGAAAATCATTCTCTAGTTCTTCTAATGCACCGCTCGGGAGCATCACTAACAAGATAAAATCTTGATTCATCTGACCAGAAAACATTCCTAAACCAGTCTGTATCTTTCTTGCCATAACACGAGAAAAATCTTTTTCTATCATTGATGTTCTTCTTAGATAAAAATGGCTTTTTTGCACGCGTTTTAGAGGAAAATCCCATTTCTTTCATTCGTCTAGATATTTTATATCTAGAAAGAGAATTTTCATCCCCTGTTTTGAATTCTTTGCTATGGTCAACATAAGTTTTCTTTCAATCCTTCAAAACAGTTAATTTAAGCCTGTGGTCGTCCTTCACAGTGAATGCTCTAGGGCGACCAGATCCAGATTTCTTTTTTTTACGGAGCATTCGACTTCGAACCTTTGACCAATTCGCTTCACTACAGAAAGAGATATTTTGACTTTTTCTTTTCTTAAAATATCAAAAATCTGCTTGTAAGTCGTTTTGAACTGCCTTAATCCAGCAATTCGGTTTTTTATATCCTCGTCAAGATGCGGTCTTACGATTTTTAGGATTAACTTTTTCACTTATTATTATATGCTATAATAAAAATGATCTGCAAAATAGAAATTTTCAGTTAAAATTAACAAAAATTCATGGAAAAATACTGAAAAATCGATTTCTTCCTTCTTTCACTCTTGGTCCATTTTTTCTCATGAGTGCATATTATATATATATATATATATATATATATATATATATATATATATATATATATATATATATATATATATATATTATATGTATTTGATGTGGGGGAATCACCTTCTAAATGGACTGTTCTATGCATTATATAAGCCATAGACCTTTTGATCCCAGGTGTGGATTAAACACCAGAGCGACCCTCGCCTGCTCGGTGACGTTTACTACTCTTTTCAGTTGTAACCTTTTTACGTTGTTGTTCCAGTAATACATTGTTTAAACTCTATTCCGTTATTCTCTTTTCTTTGTGGCTTATTGCAAGCCATAACACTGGCGACGAGGGTGATATTTGAACTCACACGGGGAATCCCCAGCAGAAAATCATGTTTGGACGGAAAATAAAATCCGTATTTGATAAACTGCTACCCAAACACATAGTACACAACAGAACCTCTACAATGCCAACGAAACGGTTTAACAGCGGAGATAATGTGTATTTTCGACATTTTAGAAATAACGTTTCTTTTTGGGTACAGGGCACGATCTTACAAAGAATCAGCCATGTTACATACATCATTCAGGGCTCAAAGTTCCAACATAAGAGGCACCTGAACCAAATCAGGAAACGCTTCTACGAGGATCAAGAAGAACCACCGCAGGACGGTAGTGAGATGATTGAAACTGTGTGACTGTTTTGACATAGACCCTCCAAAAGGGATGTCAAAACCGATACGCTCCGGCAGAAAGAAGAAGCGCACAGACCCCTTGGTGGTCTGCCACAAAAGGAAGAAATACTAATTTTCATAACCGCGGAAATCTTGGGAGGGGGGGTGTTGTGGGGGAATCACCTTCTAAATGGACTGTTCTATCCATTACATAAACCATATACCTTTTGATCCCAGGTTTGGATTAAACACCAGAGCGACACTCGCCTGCTCGGTGACGTTTACTACTCTTTTCAGTTGTAACCTTTTTACGTTGTTGTTCCAGTAAGACATTGTTTAAACTCTATTCTGTTGCCCTCTTTTATTTGTGACTTATTGCAAGCCATAACAGTATTAAATATATATGCATAAGATATATTTTATATATAGATATTATATATATATATATATATATATATATATATATATATATATATATATATATATATATATATGGTATAATCACGTTGACACACCAGTTCTTGCCAAATCACCGAAGTTAAGCAACGATGAGCCTGACCAGTACCAGATGGGCGATTCGTACAAAATTCCAGGTTGGTATCTGAGGGCGCATTAATTCACTGGGAGAGACACACCCCCAATCTTCGTTAAGACATGCATCTAGGTGAAGGTAAACTCTGATGTAAAAACCTTCGGTCTACTGTATGCCCTGTTTTGTGACAAAATTACCAGTAATGCCAAAAATGTGGTTGGTTCTCCATAAAGCCTTCATCACAAATCATCTCAACTTAGTTGCTGTGACGGAATCTCATACGTCGAAATCGATGGTCGAGTCTATATATATATATATATATATATATATATATATATATATATATATATATATATATATATATATATATATATATAATTTCATGTATCTGCATGACATTTTGTGTATCTATTCTCAGTATTTACTTTTACAGTGCTTAATACGTGTGTAAAGCTAGGTAGTTTTTAAAATGAACAAACAATAGAAAGTTAAATCCGAGTAAGCATGCCTTTATTAATCTTTCAGAATTAAAATACTTGACAGAACCATTTCGTCGACAGATGAACAACCATAATATAGTGTTACATATCATAGATTTTCAATATATGCAACTCTTTCAAAAAAAAAAAGGTAAAATCATCACTTCAATTGTTAAATAATTCACAAATGTAGTTTTAAAATAAAAACAGGGTCTTATATATTTATATATATATGTGTGTGTGTGTGTACGTATATATATATATATATATATATATATATATATATATATATATATATATATATATAATCAAGAGAGAGAGAGAGAGAGGGGGGTATTTTAGTGGTGGCGAACTTTAAATTCACTTCATTTTTTTTCATTGTAAATTTTGCAACTATCTGTTATTCTGAGTTCAGCTTGGTTTGACAATTCATCATGAAAAAACTGACACTCGAACAGCGTTTTCAAATTGCAAATGATACGATGAATTTACTGAGGAAACATTTGATGAACGAATAACTTGACAAAATTGACCTGTCAACTGGCCACATCGTTAATGGGATTTTAGCCCATTAAAGCATATTTTTTTGTGGAAATATGTAAAGTCTTTAAGTACACAGCTTAGTTTAATGCGTAGAGTTTGTGAAAATTAGACCTCTAGATTATGTTATATACGCGTGAGCTGCGAAAGCCATATGGTCGAAATTGTATTTAAATTATGAATGCCAAAAAATTAATATTTGGAGTAAACGTATATTTGTATAATAAAAATATTATTTCGTGATTTATTTTAATTTATGGTCCACCGACTCTTAAAAACACTGTGTACACACACACACACACACACACACACACACACACACACACACACACACACACACACACACACACACACATACACACACACACACACACACACACACACACACACATATAATTTTTTTAAAAATAATTTTTAGAGGGAATAAGACGTGGAATCTAAATAGCAGAGCTTATTTTAATGTGCTAGTAAATGTATTAATACTTTTAAAAGAAAACAGTACCCATTGTACTTTATATATAATAAGCTCAATAGGTATAGGTATCCTAGAGCTATATTAATATTGAGTAAAACGATTCATAATTAAAACATAGTCTTCTCATCAGCAAAAATAGGGAGGGGGGAAAGAAGTTAAAGACACTAATTCAATTTCAGAGACAAATTATAACAGCATGCCAAAAGGTAGAATTAATGAACCTAAAATAAATTTTATAATGGAGATAAATAAGGAATATCTGCCTTACTCACGACTAAAAGTTTTATTTTGGTGTCTTTAACTACTCCCCCTATTTTTGCTGATGAGGAGACTATGTTTAAAAGGACAAAACAAATTATTGTCAATAAGTATTGTCAATTTCAATAAAATGAACATCGTTTCTGAAATGATCGTACAATCGAGTTGATTTTGTTTGTTTTTCTTTTTGAAATTGATTTTTAATTCACAATTATGAATCGTTTTACTCAATGTATGTATATATATATATATATATATATATATATATATATATATATATATATAAGTGAACGTGTCTGTGTGCATATGTGTCTGTCTGTATGTCTGTCTGTGTACATTTCCCTGCACAATAACTCTGTCAATTTTTAGTCTACAGACTCGAAATTTGATATGCAGCGTAATGAGATTTGGGAAAATCTATGTGACTGGTTTTCGGCCAGAAATGTGGCTGTTAAGCGGTCAAAGTTTAAGGATTTGACCTTTGAGAACTCTATCAAACACCTCCGACAGTTTTGGGTCTAAACACTTGAAATTTTAGATATAGGTTTCTTGGACATGGATCTAACTTAATAACTTGATTTGAGCCCAAAACAACAAATGTTAAGGGGTCATAATAGGGGTCAAATTTAAAAAAAAATGACCGTTTTTTTTTTTTTGCTCAGCATACATCCCCAAACACCCGGGCAACGCCCGGGCACCCATGCTAGTATATATATATATATATATATATATATATATATATATATATATATATAGAGAGAGAGAGAGAGAGAGAGAGAGAGATTAATATTGATAATGATATGCAAGAGGGGCGTTCCACAAGAAATGCCTTTTATTTATTTTATTTCGCCCGAATTGCATTGTTATGATAACTGAAGTTATGCATTCATGAGCTGGAAGTTTCATTTCTCTCTGGTAGATATTGACGGTGTGAAGAAAGCAACCCTTGTCGTGGATAGGTGTCAAAAGCAGATATGTGTCATTGAATTCTTGGCAAAAGTGCATTGAGAAAGATTTAACTTTCATGCCATGAATGCATAAGTTCAGTCATCATAGCAATACTATTTGCAATCCCTTCTGATCCGGTCCTGGATATGACCTTAAACTATATCCAATGGTAAGGCCTCAGCTTGCAGAATTTGGTGAGTGTGGAGCCACCCTTTAATTACCATTGGTCCCAGGTCCACTCTGCCCCGGAGTGGTAGTACCTGTTAGGGTCCCAACTATGGGTTAAATAGAAACCGACTTGAAAACAACAAATATATTCTATTAAAAATTTTTTCTTAAATATCTTTGGATTCGGCATTAAATAATCCGCAAAGGGTTGATATGCCGTAAAACAAAACCAACCAACCAACCAACCAACCCTTCTGATCCATTTGGCGGAATAAGTAAATAGGGCACATTACATTTGGAATGCCCCTCGTATATATATAAGTCCTCATACTGCTGCTGCTGCTACTACTACTACTACTACTACTACTACTACTACTACTACTACTACTACCACCACCACCACCACCAAAATCATAAATATATCAAGCAAATCTTTGAGTTTTCAACCAGAGAAAAAGAGAGAACTTTCTATTCTTATCAACTTTCTATTAGAGAGAGAGAGAGAGAGAGAGAGAGAAAGAGAGAGAGAGAGAGAGAGAGAGAGAAAGAGAGAGAGAGAGAGTGGGAGAGAGAGAGAGAGAGAGAGGGGGTTGTGGGTTTGAACTTAACTCAAGGAATTCTTAGTTTGCTCTGATTTTGTCTGCAAATATACTTATTTTAACTTGGAATTTTATTAAACTGACATTTTAGTTCTACTTTTTTGTTGTAATCGAAATGATTTACAAAAAGTTACATCCCGGTTGACGCAGGGTTTCCCTGCTAGTTTTTAAGTGTTAATTAATTTATGTAAACTTCTGGCAAACTATGATATATGATCTAGTCTGTAGCAATTATAGCATTATGAAACTGCAAATATGTTATAACGGCAACCGCTTAACAATATGGCGCCACATAAGTCAGCATATAGCAAACTGTCAAGTTAAATTAAAATATTTTATGTATGAAAGGCACAGATTAATGCATTAGTATCGATTACATCTTCAGTAAACTAGATTCACACTAGGACCTCATTATTGCAGTCTTGGCACTAATTATAATAAAACTAGTAAGGTTACTTGGCATCTCCCGGAGTAATAATTTTCATAATTTACATAGATTGTAGAAAAAAATAAAAATTAAATTAAACAATTCAAAAAGTTGTTAAAAACAAATATATAACAATTAAACGTTATCAAAGGTAAGAAAAGTTACTTTTCTACCTAACTGGTTAAGCTTTTAGTGTTTTTATTTAATGTAAAATGTTTATTCGGCTCGAAAAAGGAGTAATGCTGAACGGTGCCGGAGAACAAGGAAAGGTGGCCGCGATATCTTAGAAGACTCAATAATCATTTCAAAATAAGAAATAAAACAAAATGGTCGGAGAAACTAAATTTGCTAATTCCTACCCTCTGATGAGAAGGAAAGTCTTTCTTCGAAACTCCGCGGATTAAGGACTATCCATTTATCTAGTGTTTCCTTTTCAGATTAAATATCTTTTTAATTCATTTCAAAGTGTTTTTAAAAATATTTTATTAACTGTTTGCTTATATTATAAGCTCTATTTCCTATTTGGTTTTATCAAGCTTTTATATCTGGCTGAGATAATTTTATAAATATTAATTCTTTAATATTTATAATTTACTTTAATTTTACTATCTTGGATCATTTTGGTAAATTCAATTGTAATTTTCATTTTATAGACACATATATATATATACATATATATATACATATATATACATATATATACATATATATACATATATATATATACATATATATATACCAATTATACACACATATATATATACCAATTATACATATATATATAATATATAATATATATAATACATATATTAAATAGAAATATATATATATAATATATAATATATATAATACATATATATATAATATATAATATATATAATACATATATATATAATAGAAATATATATATATATATATAATATATAATATATATATAATGCATGCATATATATAATACACATATAGATATACAGTCCTGGTCAAAATTATAAGGCCACTTAAGAAAGTAAGCGTTTACGCATATTATCGAATTTTTAATCAAACAAATGCAGTGGCAGCTCGTGCCTGAGATTAGTGGGGGTGCTGCTTCAAAATTTTACGCATTTTTTTAATATCGTGTAAAGGAATTCGAATATATAAATAAATATTTAATCAAATAATAAACAAACACTCAAATAAATATTCAAATATATAACAAAGACAAATAATCAATCAGAAATGGATAATACGCAAAAACTTTTTTATTAAAAAGATTTTTTTAAATTATGTACACTTTGCAGAATAAAAATAATATATATATTTATTCCTTTTAAACTTTTCAGATTAAATAAAAGTTTGCGTTTTTTTTTTTTTTTTTTTTTTTTTTTGCAAACAAACGAAAACCATTTTTAAAAATAACTTATTATTTATAAAAACAAAAAAGAAAAACTTTGAAATTTACCTGCCTCCCCACGAGGGTTAACTTAGGAGTTTACTATTTGAAAATAGCGTTTTATTTTATAACAGTTTTATTTACAAAATTTAATTTTAAAGATGTATTTATAACAAAACGTGTTTGTAAATAAAATGCAAAATAAAAAAGTTTACATTTTTATATAGTGAGCAAACAAACAAAAATATTTAAAGATACAAAATTTTATTTACAAATCTTTTAACAACTTGCTTTTTATATAAAAAAAACAAACTTGGCTATTTACTGACCCTCCCATGCCGGTAAAGATCGATATAAAGTGGAGATTTATTATAAGAAAATAGGATGTCATATATAAGCATTATAAAACATCGAATTTTAATGTAGCTTTCTTCCCCAAAAAACAAAAAAAAATTAAATTGTCTCAGTCCAGAAAGATTTCTAATTACTTTTTTTAATGCGTATTAT
>NC_136501.1:87789731-87812231 GCF_053919585.1 Euprymna scolopes
CTCGGGCGTAGCGTAAACAAAGGCTACGTATGTGAAATGGAAAATAGGGGGTTATTACCATGCAAAAGAAATCAAACAAAAAGCTTTTTAGCCAAGAACACACACAGAAAAAAAAATAGCATCCATTTTTTTTCTATCGAATTCATTTGCTGTTTTTATTGAAAACTATTTCACCCCGGAATTTTTGATAAAATTTTCCATTAAGGCCCGTGCGTCTCACGTTCGTATATAACAAACTTTTTTTTTGTAGATTTCGGTGTGCTAAAAACGAATCTGCAAACCGTTTCCGTCGCAAAAAAAAAAAAATAGTTTTTATGATATGAAGAAATTACTCTTTCGAAAAGTAGGTGATCACTTTTCCATGTAAATTTAACTTAAAATGAGCACCCACTTTCTAGCCTCCTTAGAGAGGGGGGATTTTTTCCCATGTTTATTGGCTAAACAGCCTTCGGCTGTGAAATGGAAAATAGTGCCAGAGTTCAGGGGTTATTACCATGTAAAATAAATCAAACAAAAAACCTTTTTAGCCAAGAAACACGCAGAAAAATGCCCCTCTCTCAGGTGGCCAGAAAGTGGGTTCTCATTCTAAGTAAAATTTAGATTGAAAAGTCATAACCCACTTTTTGAAAAAGTAATTTCTTCATATGAAAACTTTCTTTTTGCGACGGAAACGGTTTGCAGATTCGTTTTTAGCTCACCGAAATCTACAATAAAATATTTCGTTATATACGAATGTGAGACGGGCCTTAAAGTAAAATAATACCGGATTTTTGGGGGCAGATTTGCCGTTTAGTTGTACAAATATCCTCAAACCAGGTAATCACTAAAAGGGACTCTTAAAAGTCGCCACCTGTATCGAGCAAAAGTTTAAAACCACCGATTATATGTCAGCCTACGTCACGGTAACATATATTGAGTGAGTTCCTAACAGTATTTTGTATAGTTTTTTAGTTTAAACTTATTTTACCGAAATTTCTCCAAATTTAACATGTTCGATACAGTCTGCCGCCATTTGTATTTTTCAAATATACCGATAAACACTGCATGTTTTTGAGCCAATTAAACATTATACATTACATAAAAACACTAAAATATTATCCAGTTAGGTAGAACATTTACTTTTCTTGCTTTTGATAACATTTATTTGTTATATATTTATTTTTTGACAACTTCTTTGTATCTGCGTTTAGTAATACAAACACTTTTCATTTAATGTAACGTTTAGTCGGCTCGAAAAACAGTGTTTATCGGTGTATTTGAAAGATACAAATAGTGGCGGACACTGTTGATTACGTTAAGTTTGATAAAGTGAGTTAAAACTAAAATACTATACAAAACAGTGTCAGAAACCCACCGATTATATCAGCCTATGTCATGGTAACATATATTCGTTGGGTTTCTGACACTGTTTTGTATAGTTTTTAGTTTTCAACTTACTTTCCCAAACTTAACGTATTCAACAGAATCCGCGACCATTTCTGTTTTTCGAACCAATTAAACATTTTACATTACATAAAAACACTAAACAATTATCCAGTTGGGTAGAAACGTAACTTACCTTACCTTTGCTTTCATTTATTTGTTTTTGGACAACTTTTTCGAATCTGTGTATAGTAAACCCCCCCCCCCATCACCCAAATATTAATTACTAACTCACATTTTTGTATACAGAAAACAAACAACAAAACAAAACATTTAGCGTTTCAACATTTTTGCTACGTTCGGCTTCATCCACTGACTGTTGGTCGAGCCCAAGCCATGATTGACGGAAACTCCTGAGGATCCGGATAAAATTCTGCAAGAGTACCATTTTTTTTTTTTTCATTTTCGCCTTCTTTTTTACTTTTTGGAGTGAATTGCTGTACTAAGAATATAAGAAACATGCATTTTCTCTTTTTATTAGATTTTTCCATTACACCAAATTGAGCCAGTGCAACACGTAGCAGGGTACAGCTAGTGTATATGTATATATATTGGCTGTATGCCAGACTTGGTATCAGAAGCAGGTGCTTGGGTACTGGATCGAATTTTGTAGGACGTATTGCGTTCTCATTGTAAGGACTTAGCTGTTAAGAAATTCTCTAATTTTGGCGTGAGAAACCAACCATGAATATGATACAGATCCTCTACTTTACTGTAATCATTGGTGTAACTTTCTGCCATCTTGAAATCTCATTACTATAATATTTTGTTTACATTTTTTTTATTCATGTGTTCCTTTGCGTCGATGAAAATTAGTATGAATGTTCTGTTAGACATTTTAAATCTTTGGCCACTACTTTATTTACGGTTTACCGCATCGTATGTATTAATCTACCCCATGGCTGTTGTTTGGTCAGTCGTGAGGTTTTACGACATGTCAACTCGCGTCATGGCGTTTTCCGCGAAAACGAATCGACATCAAATAACCTGAAAAGGGTACATATGCCGTAAAGCAAAACAACAAAGCCAAACTCCATGAATACATGAAAGTATCAACTGTTTAAAGCTTGAAAACTTTTCTCCAAAATTACTAGATTCGGTATTAAATAATCCATAAAGGGTTGATATGTCGTAAAACAAAAACATTTAGACAATTAAACTGTGTGTGTGTGTGTGTGTGTGTGTGTGCGTGTGTGTGTATGTGTGTGTCAGTCTGTATGTCTATGTCTCGGCTTGTGCTGTGTGTACATCTGTATGTTTGTCTGTCGATGTGTGTATGCATATTAGCAAACGTATGTGTGTTCAAATGTATAGGCGTGTCTCTCTCTTAGCCTCCTTCTCCCTTTCTCTCTCGTTCTGCGAAGTTGAGAGTGTAGAAATGATTTTATGCTTAAACGATCACGGTAAGTCTGGTTTGTCGGTCATGAAATTTGAAAATTAAATTGAAAGAAGAAACGAATACGTCGCTCTGGGCGTGGCCAACTGTATAAATAGGGACCTTTACATTAAGAGCTCTGTCATTTTCTATTAAAAAAGATGGATGGGCACACACACACACACACACACACACACACACACACACACACACACACACACACACACACACGTGGTTACAAAACATTAACGGTTATAACCCGCGTCTTCTTCTAGCCGCAGACGAAACTATTTTAATTTGTTAAAGGGAAGTGAAAAGGCAAATAGCAAATCTATGTATATATATAGAAGCGAAAATGTGTGTATGTATGTATGTATGTATGTATGTATGTATGTGTGTTCGCTTTTTGTGTATGCCTACAAAAGGCTTTTATCGCCGTCATTCTAGGTTGGCTCGCTCCTTCTTAAAACTTTTTATATGCTGTCAAAATAATAATATCTACGACTAAGGAACTCTAGTCGCAGCTATCTTTAATTTACCCGACTTTTACAAGCTATTTTCGAGATATTTTTTGATCGCTGCGTAGCGGGGAAAACAGGAACTGGCTTCCAGCGCAAAACTAGGTCAAACATCACGCGACTTAACGTTCTCGCACTTGTTAATTTCACTTTATAAACGTCAACTTAACACACTCATCAATTCATCTGTTTCCGTGGTCAAGATGGTTAGGTCGCAGTTTTATTTTCCATTTCCTTTCCACCTCCGCGTCAAAAGTTCGGCCTACCTTTCTACAAAAACTTTTTTTTTCTTTTACATCTCCAAACACCCGGCCAACGTTTTCTTTTTCTGTTTTTTTTTTAAAGGATTGTTTTGATCTACACGACCCCTAACGCACACACACACACCTCCAAACACCCAGGCAACGCCGGGTAACCCCCGCTAGTCACATAATAAGAAAGAAAATATTAGATTCCATTGAGCATATTTGTCCTCCGACAAAAGAGGGATTGGACCTAGTAATTCACTCTTCTGTTCGTTTGTTTGAACTTTTCTACATAATCACGCCTTTGATTATTTTGAAATTTTGCACAAACATTAGTAATGATAAAAGTAAATTTTTGCAAGAATGGATTTTCCGGGATAACTCTGGTTGCTCACACCTCATTGGGGGCATTATAGGTATAAAATTGCTTCCAAATCGTTCATCCGTTAATTTGTTCGCACAATTTTTTACTTGTGGAGAAGGGCCCCGTGTGTTCGGCTTGTTTCCACTAAGTCTGTTCTTTACAGACCTTTTCATCATCAGTTACAGAACCAATGCCGGGAGAGATTGAATTATGTTTATATATATATATATATATATATATATATATATATATATATATATATATATATATATATATATATATGTGTGTGTGTGTGTGTGTATACACAGATATATGTATATATACACAGATATATATACGCATATACATATATATACATAGATATGAAGGCTTCCATCAGTCTTGACAGACTATGGATACCCACTGTAAGGGTGCCTGCGCGTGAAATTTGTGTGGCAAGACTTGCGCAACCTCTAACCACGCCTCTCCTGAGTCAACATTGTTGCATACCAGTGGCAAGTTGAGGTACAAGACGACTGGAAACAATGCCGAGATAAGCGGAGAGCACATACAGCGCCTAGAATAGAAGAACAGCTGACAACGCTGAGTGAATAAAAAATCTTCCTAATCAATTTGTATGTTGACACATCTTTTAACTGATTCGTTGTAGCTCGTTTGTGGTGTGAACCCAGTGTTTAACATGCCCCCCCCCCCTAAAGAGAAAAATCCAGGGAGGGGTCAGATCCGGTGAGCGTGGACAGTACTCGATACTTCTTCTTCATCCTAACTATCTCTTTCACAGGTGACTATCAAGATATGCTCTTTCATCATGATGATAGTGGGGAAGTGCTCCATCCTGCCGGAAGTGCCATTCTTTATTTCTAAACATCTCATGGCGTGTTCATCAAGCACGTTGAGATAATTTAAAGAATGTATGCATTTTATTGGGACACCGTGTATATCAATCACATTTCCAATTGTTTCTGCACTCTATTCTCTAGATTTAGTCCCCAGCAAATCCTGATCCCTAGCGAATACTGGTATCCAGTAAATATTGGTTGTTTTAAGACCTTGGTTTTTGATCACAAGGTCAAGGCTGCTACTTGGTCTACGAAATTGCAAGTAGCAGCCATGTTGATTTTTTACTCATTCAATGTTTACACATTTTAATCGTGCATTTCTCGAGTTTTTACACGAAATGACTCCTCATGTAAATAATGTTTAAGATAAGAAACATTTTTAATGTCTTACTTTTCTCATATGACCTGCAAAACCTATTTAGCGACATTACCCTTCAATGATTCTATGTGCACAGTTTTGCAAACACATACTTTTTTTGCCTTTGATTAACCTAATGCGTGTGATTCGGTTTAAATACGCACGTGTATGAATATGCAAACAAATAGATCCACGTTGATGAGCTATTGTAATCGTAAACTCATATGTCACCTTCAGAAAAAAAGGTTAATTGCTTTCTGCTGGACCCCCCTCTCTCCCATTCGTAATTATTAAATATCGATTTCACATAATTACTCAGCAATTTTATACATTAACTGCAATAAGGTCCATATTCAAGTTCTACATTTTATAGTGAGCATGTGGTTCGGCTTCTTTCGAAACGGGCGGTCACCGTTTTTCTTGTGTTACATCTATTATATCAAGAGCAGTTTTCTGTGTGTATGCGTGCTACTATTTCCAGCTAAAAGTAAAAAAGTATGAAACAAACACACATAAAGTTAATATATTCTTGATTGGCGGTGTTCCGGATGAATAATATGTAAAAGGTAAAAGAAACTATTCATTCTCTGAGGGTCAACTTTTCCCTACAAGTAAACCCTGACTAAATATTCAAAATCACATAGTAATTGAAGCCACCAAAAGATTTCCTTAGTATAGCTAACCCACACTATCTTTTACGATTACGAGGAATAGTGCATTTTATCCAAGTGATGTTTCTCAAGTAACTGCACGAAGTGGGATATTCCACCAGACTAGTGAATTCTTGTCCTGGAATCTAGTAAGACCAAGAGACCACAAGAAAAAAATATAATGTAATATTTTAATGGTTAACTGTGGAGAAGAAAAATTATGTTCTCATGTGTTTGAGAGGTAAGGGAGAACTTTAAAAGGGGCGCAGTGGATAGAGATGTGGAATATCTACGATTCCATGTAAGCATTGTCTGGAGGTAACAGTTTCAATCCCACCCATAGCTGGTCAGAGGATTAGATGACCAAATCGTGGTGAGATGACAACATCTATGTAAGGCAGTAATTGCTGTGGATGTAGTTGGCGGATTCGACATTCCTATCCCGTCGCGGTTAACCTGACGAAGGCCAGAGGAATAATTCGGCCGAAACGTCGTAAAAACAACAACTAAAAGATGAGGATAATGGTGCAAATAATTAAATAAAAAAAAATTATACAAATTACTCATCTCAAAAAATAATTCCAAATTAATTCAGTTTAATGGAATATTCGAATATCTATGCATCTTATATAGAGATCAAGTGTTAGCCCCTAGGAAGGCCCTGCCCCTCGGAGTTTTGAGAACTTCGACTGAAGTAAAATGAAACCAAAAAGAAATATAATATAGGATACATAATTATGATTTATTAAAATCAAATCATCTAGTTCTACGAAAACGACTTCATTATAAAGAATCACTTAAAATAAAATCAGCAAAGAGATTGTGATTAAATGCTCCCAAAATTGGTACAAACCTGTTCTTTCAGCAGATTTTAGTGTCCGGTGTCAAAAGAAAAGAAAAATGGCTGTGGCTTCTCTTTATACTATGGCGATCTTGTCACCTCATATGCAAATGAGATGTTTCTGATTTAAATAAAAAAGCCTGATTTTTCAGAAACTGACTTGATTTGAATTTGGATGATGGAGTAAACAAGTTTTGAAAGCAGTGTGTCAAGTTTGGGAGTTTGGGAGTTTTGACAGAAAAGTGTCGAACTTGGAGTAGTGAGTTTTATTTCATCAACTTATGTCTATAATATTTTCTCACCTGATGATTTGTGTGATGGCAACATCGGCTACATGCACAATCATTTAAGGGTTAATTCCTGGTGGTCGAGGTGAAGAGCGGTAGACTACAAAGCCAAAATTGACTTGCACAGATGATTGCGTAAGCATGAGACACTAGTGTCTATAAGTATTAAAAAATAATATTTATGAAAAAATATGTGAGTGTGTATGTGCATATACGTATATATATATGTGTGTGTGTGTGTGTATCTACATATATTTATACATATATATATATATATATATATAGAGAGAGAGAGAGAGAGAGAGAGAAAGAGAGAGAAAGAGGGAGAGGGGGGAACGAGAGAAAGAGAGGGAGATGACTTGTCAAGGTAAAAAAGATTAAATATGATATATGAAATGGGTAAAAATCAAAAAGAAAGACCACGTTCATTGTCTCATACATAATTAATAGAACATGTATGGTCAGGGTAAACAAAGACAGATAGAAAAGAAAGAGAGAGAGAGAGAGAGAGAGAGAGAGAGAATGTGCGTGATATGTAAGTAGATATGGTTTACTTTGTTGAAGTTCTGGAAGCCTTTCATCATCATCATCATCATCATCATCATCATCATCATCATCATCAGTTTAATGTTCGTTTCATATGCTGCCATATGTTGGACCTCTTTTAAAAATTGACTTCCAAACTAACCTATCTCTGGCCAGGTCTTTATGCATCTCTCTTTTTCGAAAAGTTATTCTTATCAAAGTGACCCGACTACCTCAACTGTTCTACATCCATAAACCTAGAAACTCTTATACATTCTTTAAATGTTACTAATGTCATTGCATTGCAAAAAAAAAAAAAAAAATGAATAAACATAATTTGATATTTAAGGTTATTAACAAAATTCGGATTAGGAATGTAAACAAAAAAAAACGGTACTTGTACAGTTTAATCAAGACATTAAAAAATGAAAATATCGAAAAAAAAAAAAAGGTTATATTGTACGGTCTTCGAAAAAAAAATTCACCTAATTTGATTCTATATGATTTATAACAGCCGTGAATATAAAATGTGAATTTCCAATTTATTTCGTTTATTTTTAATTCATGGGATAAAAGATAAGTGGGTTTTTTTTCCTCTTTTTTTTTACACTAAAAATCTATTCTTAAAAAGAAAACACGTGTGTGATTTCTGAGAACCGTAAACACAATAATTCAATTCGAAGAAACCTAATCACAAGAACCCCCCCCCCGATTTTCCAGTATTTAATTGGCAGTCCCTAATGATTATAAACTTATGATCACAAAAAAAAACAACAACAACAACAACAAATAATAATAATAATAATTCCGGTATTTAATTATTAATTGTTATCCACTTATGTTTCTGTTCTATTTTTAAAAATCGAATTTTAAGTTAAATTCGAATTTTACCAGATCTTGTTTTATTGAATTATTAGGTGGAAGTATGACTTTGTATTTAAATAGAATTTTCATTGATGTTTTGTATTTAAATAGAATTTTCATTGATGTTTTGTATTTAAATAGAATTTTCATTGATGTTTTGTATTTAAATAGAATTTTTGTGGGTCTGCCATGTCATTAAAAAGAGTTTTAAACTTAAATATGACAGATCAACGCAATTTCTATTTTACACTTAATTGTGACGACCCCCCTCCCCCCCCCCCAAAAAAAAAATTCTATTTCAAATTTAATTGTGATGGACTTGATAAAATTATATCTCAAACTTAAATGAGAAGATGGTCACTTTTTGAAGACACTTATTTTTTTAAATAAAATGTTTTCAAAACGTGTGACCATATTCTCATTTAAACTTCCGTTCGACAACCGGAGCATAACACACGTGGTTCTACCAAGCAAGACGAACTTTGCTATTCCCTTCTACTCCGAGGATTAGTTTCACCATAACCCCAAAATGAGGAAAAGAAAAAAAAGGGTGAAAAAAGAAGAAAAAAAAAAGACTCTCAGACTGGACTATCTACCCTGATGAGACTATTTTTTAGCGAAATATCGGCAAAAAAAAAAAATAAAATAAAAAAATAAAAAATAATTTTAAAAAAATAAATAAAAATGATTTTATCATTATATTCGACACTTCTCAAAATGTTTAATTTAAATTTTAAACTTAATTGTGACGGACGAAAAACAATTTATTTCATACTTAAATGTGACAGACCAATAAAAAAAGAAAGAAAAAATTCTATTTACAACTTAATTATGACAATTAAAAAAGAAACACTATCTGTTTCATGTTGTTAATAAACATAGAACGCTCGTTCAGTGAAACGCATGTATTGGGGCAAGAAGCGGATTATAAAGAACGGGAAAGAGGTCAGCGTTAATCCCTCGTGTCTGAAGAGAAGTTGGCTAAAGAATATCGTGAGAGATCGAGATAATCTTGTGCCTGGATTATATCAAAGTTGCTATTTACTTTGCCTCCCCACGGGACAGAGTTAGACACCAGGGGCGTTTTTTTTTTAACATGGAGAAAAGGAACAAAAATAAAAATTGCTTCAGCCGTGAAGGATTTCTCCTCCACTAACTGAGAACAAGAAATTTAAGTGTAGCATCTGAGGAACAGATACTACCTTTTGATCTTGGATTATATTAAAGTTACTCGCACGTGTGGCGTCGCTGAGGAATTCTATGCTGCCAATACTTGCAAGCAAACAGTGTGAGAAAAAAAAATCGTGTTTTTACAATTATACGTTCAGCAATCGTTTTTCAAACATTTAACAAAAATTGTGCTTCGCCAGTGTGCGTATTTGTTATTGACATAGATATATTACTGAGGTATTCAGTATTTGTCCAGAATTCCTCCTATATTAAAAAAAAAAAATAAAATAAAGAAAACCCCGTTTTATGCACCTACATGTATGTGACAGAAAGAAAATATCGTACACCAAAAATCACGTAGATTGATCAAGTAAACTTATTTTTAAATAAGAATTTCAAATTTTATGGCTAATCTACATGCGACGATCTCCCTACGCACAGAAATCACTTTTCAAACATTTAACAAACTAGGGCACGGTACCCCCTGTCAAAAATTACGGAAGAATATGCTTCGCCCGTGTTTTTACTTATTTAGATACTAGAAGAGAGACCCGGTGTTGCCCGGGATTGAATGAGGATCAACCAATGTTTTACACTCCCATATTTTATTGTCATCGAAATCAGTGAAATCGGCCATTTTTTAATCAAACTAATTAATTGTCTACTCTAGTTGGGGACCCACCGTGGTGTACCGGGAGGAAGCTCACATTTCTCCCTGCAGTGACTTAGTCCACAGTACACCGTAGTTGCACTGTATAGAACCTACTGCTGAATTTATAAATAATTTCCATATAATGGCTTGAATTGAAGTTTAAAATGCAAAAGTCAAGTATCATGCTTCAATTGTATTTCAAACAGAACATTTATTTTGAATGTGCCCCTGTCATATCAAAGAATCTACTGTTGATTTTATATGTCAGGCCTTTCGGCTTGTGATGTTAGACTGTATAAAGCGTTAACTTTAGTCAAAATCGCCTGTTCCTTCTTTCATCGAATTTTATCGATTATCGATTACTTATCGAAGATATTCCGATACAAACTTATCTAAGAACACTGCAAGGCACTTGTGTGAAGTTTCAAAGAAATCGGCCATAGAGAACTCTCTCTCTCTCTCTCTCTCTCTCTCTCTCTCTCTCATTATGTCAGGTTGGGTCATGATCGGTCCAGTGATGTGGGTTGTAAGAGAGTTGTTTGTACACACACACACACACACACACACACACACACACACACACACACACACACACACAATACTACTTTATATATAGAGAAGATATATCTGCATCATGGCTCTTCAGAGCATCTAGATAAGCAAATTCCTCAAGTTAATTGTCGGCACCTCTAACCTTCAAGATATTATCCGATACATGCTGAATGCAAGCAAAATCTTGATGTAAAGTCAGTGTAAACATTGTTAAGTACCTGAGAGCTCGAATTGTTTTTCTTCCAATGATTTAAACAAATACTTAAACACACACACACACACACACACACACACACACACACACACACACACACACACACACACACACACACACACATATATATATAGAGAGAGATTATAGATATAATTTCTATCTTTGGAGAAAAATGTGGCGTTTGTCTCGACTATTAAGCACTTTAAAGAAAACGAGGGAAGCAAAAAATCCCCGGGATTAACCCACGTGATTATTATTCATGGAACAGTGGAATTAATTTCCTTTATTCGATATTTCCATACATAGATTAACAATATCACGATTTGAATTTTAGAGATACACTAAAAAATACCCGTCATAGGACAGGTAAAATTAATTCCTTGAACAAGACAATTTTGCACCACCTGTATATTCCATTACGAAGATTAAAATTAAAATATTATATTAAACCTTATGTCTAGAATTCTTATTCCAATTTTAAGCCCCAATTTTTGTTTTTGATGAATTCAAATGAACAAGTTTTTTTTAATCAACTGCATATCAACAAGGAAAATAAATATTTCATGCCCGAATTTGAGAACAATACTTGAACTCTGAAAAAAAACAAAAAAAAAACAAAAAAAAAACAAAAACAAAACATAATGCAAAAAGAAAAACAAGTAGTCAAGAACGTGATAAAAACGTATCACTTTATCGGGGATTAATCATGAAACTCCGGCTTAATTTGTTAAGTAATTTAACTCATTGTGCCTCGACATCGCTTTTTTTTTTTTTTTTTTACCTTGACATAAAAATCAAGAGTCTGAATCATTCTTGTAATGACCTTTTTCCTGGCAATTGTGGCATGATGCTGATCTTGTGCAGTTGTACGAAGTTCACGCTCCCAGACCTTGCCTCCTCTCTTTGAGAAGGGGTTAGTTTTATTGCTAATCGAGGCGCCCGTAGCAGAAAATGTCAAGCATTTTTTTCGGGCCAGAGTATTCCTCCTCGGGGGGTGGGGGGTCTGGCTTTTCAATCCCACATTCCAACTCTTGTGTCACATGTACATGCTGTGAGAGAAGGATAAATGCAATCATATAAGAAGCGAGAAAATAGCAAAAGATAACTCACGCGAAAGTGGTTGCTATCATGCGGATCTGAGTCGTTTCGGCTTTGACGGTGGGCAACAAAATCCGCGTCGACAATTGCATCAGAAATCGGGCGTTGCGAAACATCTTGGCTTCAATTGGTACTGAACCCCCTTCAGCGTAAGGCTAAAATAATAATTTAAAAAATGTGTCAGCAGTTTGAAGAGTTTGGATGCAAAATGCGACTAACAGCATTTACAAAATTAGGAAGCTATCGTTACAAAAAAGTGTTGTATTTCAAACATTCACCAATTACATAATTTTAGACCGGCATGATTTCCTTTTTTTTCATTCAAATAAAATAAGGTTTTGATTGAATTTTAGATTTAATTCCTTCGCCCTTTTATTACTTAGTACCTTTATTTAAACAAATGGGATTTATCGCGTTTTGCAAACAAACGCTTCATGTATTTGTTATTTCATATGCATTTTATATGCCGAGACTTCATCTCTCTCCCCCTCTCCCTCTCCCTCTCTCTCTCCCCTCCCTCTCTCTCTCTCTCTGTGTTTATCTATTATTTTATATAGCTACATAAAATGTTATAAGAAGATATATTATGGTATCGATTTTCAGTATTTATTTCGACAGTGCTCAATCCGTGAGTAGAGCTAGACAGTAAGTTATGAAAATACATTTATTGCAATTGTCAGGGACTAAGTGCATGGAATTTGTGTTAACGCGAATGAAATGCACTTAGCCTGATGATTACCTACGGGAATGAAACACGGATGCCCCGTGTAGGTAAATTGCTATAAAAATATTTTCATAACTTTCTTTTTTCTATCTAGAGATAAAAGAAATTCGCCAAATGTATTAACGTTTTCAACCCACATGGGTCGTCTTCAGGTACTATGGTATAGTGACTGTTCAATGGTGAATTAACTGGTCAGATGATGCGCCTATAAACATTTAAATATGCCGCCCCAGCCCCCATACTCGATCTGGTGGTTGATGTTCCGGTTTTTTTTTTTTTTCGTTTTTTTTTTTGGCTCGAATGAACAATGCCTCAAGGATGGGTAGGCTCAGGTCGCAATGTGATACGGCCAGCATGGTCATGTTTTCTGTAAAAAGTTTTCTAAATTCTTTCTAGGGTTTCTTATGTGCTGTCTTATGTGTTGATGGATTGCGCTTAAAAGAGACGGCGGAAAATTGTGATACCAGTCATGTGTGCTTTCTTTAGATACACATTCTTCTAATGGCCATTTAATAGGCATACTCAGATTTTTATAGGCGCATCATCTGACCAATCAATTCACAAATGAATAGTCAGTATATCACAGTATGTGAAGATAACACACGTGAGTTGAAAACGTTAGTACGTTTTGCGAATTTCTCTACTTTCTCGCACAAAACAGGAGAAAGTTAGTCCACTATATTGAAAAAAAGGGATATACAGAGTTTAGCGCTGATATTCCACCAGGCTTGTATAAATGAAAAACTTCTGCCCAATTATACATATATATATATATATATATATATATATATATATATATATATATATATATATATATATATATATATCCGGTCTCAATAAAATTTGGGACCGCTAAATGAGGTTTCTTTTCATAAAATCTAAGCAAACCAAAGACATTTTCTCACAAGGCAGAGTGAGTATGTACGGTGGAAGAACGGCTTAGCATTCGCCACTAGGAGTTAGTTTTTGTTTCCGTAATGCCTTTTATTTATTTATTTATTTTTTTAGCTTCCACATATTTCAATTTTCAACATATATTTAATTCCATTTTTCGAGCACGCATATGCGCAGGTGTAGACATGGCTGCGTTACCCTAACCCCTTCACAAACCCTATATACTATAGTACCCCTCTCTGAAGATATTCGGGATTAAGTTTTTTTATTTATTATTATTATTATTATTATTATTATTAGTAGTAGTAGTAGTAGTAGTAGTAGTAGTAGAAGTAGTATTAGTAGAAATAGTAGTAGTAACAGTACTACTACTACTACTACTATTACTATTCTTCTTCTTTTTATTATTATTATTATTACTATTATTATTGTTGTTTTTACTGTTATTTAACTCCTCGTTTAAGCATTGCAATTCATCTAACTTTCAGTTTTATTTTCAACATTAAATGTTATAATCCTCTGATTTCTCTAACCGGCATATCGAGTTTATAATTTTTGTGATGCCTTCTAATTTAAAAACAATGCTTTTCGTCTATATCTGCCACTTTATGTATGTATGTATGTATGTATGTATGTATGTATGTATGTACGTATGTGTGTATATGTTGTATGTACCTATTTACAGTGCCTCCCCACGGGACAGAGTTAGACACCAGGGTCATTTTTTAACGTGGAGAAAAGGTACAAAAGTAAAAATTGTCTCAGTCGTGAAGGATTTCTCCTCCACTGAAAGAGAACGAGAAATGGAAGTGCCGCATCTGAAGAACAGATATTATAGGAGTGTGCATGTGTTTGGGAAAAGAAAGAAAAAGAACAGTTCGAATATTTTAATATGTTTGAACAAAAATAGGAAGAAATTAAGTAAATAATAATTAACATAAAAAAGAATATTTTTCGTTTATTTATTTATTTTATTTTATTATTTATTTATTTTTTTAACATTATATGCAGTATATATCAATTAACGAAAGACACTAGAATCTACAGTAAGCGTTTAAAAATGAATAAACGCGCGCGTGTGTGTGTGTGTGTGTGCATGTGTGTGTGTGTGTGTAGGTGTGTGCGTACATGTAGACAATCCAGACAAACAGCGTGCCTTTGACCCCGTCTCACACCTAGAACCAAACTTTTGGTGAGGAGTTTCCACTTAGCTTATCACTTACATCTGCTTATCAATATACAGGTGTATATGTATGTATGTTTATAAACATGTGTGTGTGCGTATCCTGTGTATGTATGGGTACGTGAAGTAGCATATGTGGTAGTGTGTGTGTGTATATGCATGTATGTTCACATATTCGAGGATGTTTGTGGCATGCGTGGGTGTCCAATAACAAGTTTTATGGAAGACTTGGTTTTGAACAGAGGCCACAAAAGTTGCTGACCATTCCAAGTCAAAAATGTTGGAAGGGTCATATTCAAATAGATTCTAACCTTATTGATTATACCCGTGTCCCTCCTGCTGCTAACCCTGCCCGTCCTACACTCATGTTTCCATCATTCACACTGAGGAAGTTCGAAGGATCGGTCGAAAATATGTGCTTTTCAAAGAAACATTCTTGTTTTTTTTTTCAAAAGATTTTTGTATTCTTAAAAGTCAACACATAGAAAATAAATACAGATAAGATTTAAACATTTATATATTTTTCGTATTGATTTTTTATTCATACATATTCAAATATATATATATATATATATATATATATATATATATATATATATATATATATATATATATACTAGACTAACCGTGGCACTTGTGACGTAAAGAAAATAGTTTTTTGTGACATAACAGAAACATTTCCATGAAAGTATATTAAAATGAAAAAACAATATAGATAGATTTCTATGAGTCGTTCTCTTTATAATTGTTTATTTTCGGAAAAATAAAAATTTACAGCCATTGAATTATAAGTGGTTTGCCATACTTATAGGTAAATGTGCACTGAAGAGATACCATAATAATTAAAGTTAAATTCAAATTTTGATATATCTTTTATATATCTTTTAATTTAAATACGAAAAAAAAACAACAACAAACAATTGGGACGCTGAAAACGTACACAGTAAAACAATACGTTTTTTTTTGTCGCATTGATTATTTATTTGTAACGCAATTAAAAAAAGCAACATATTTTCGGGGTTATTTATTTATGTTGTACTGTAGAAGAAAATATATGAATGTTTTTAAGAAAGGTGTATCAAAAAATGGAGAATCAATTTAAAAACGGAAGGCGGTGGGTAAATCGCTGTTGTAAAATGCTCCTATGGTTGTCAACAGGTTAAAGTAGATTTATTTGTAAGAAAATTGCGTTAAAATAACTTAAACGTAATACGGAAATGAACAATATAAAAAAAGCAGAAAGTATTTACAATTGTTTATTTGGATAATTTAAACGCGAAAAAAAAATTGAGACATTGAAAACGTACACAGTAATACAATACATTTTATTGTCGCGTTGATTATTTAGTATAGTTTATATCGTATATATGAAACAGGTCGATGATTATACGTATTATTTGTAATCACGTTTTGCGTTTGCTTCCCATATTTTAAAGTTTTTTATTCAATAAATTTAAGATATTCGCTTTTCTAAGGACGTCCGTTTGTTCGAACGAAACCGGTCCACCGATTTGTGTTTATTTATTTACGCTGTTATGGGTTTATGTTTATGTACGCATGCGCAACCGGAAGTCGTACACCGGATGTTGGGTTACAACATCCGTTACAAGGTCATTTGAGTTTTATAATTATATATATATATATATATATATATATATATATATATATATATATATATATATATATACTAGCAAGGCGCCTGGCATTGCCCGGTCGTAAAATACGCTTAAATATGATATTTTATCAATGCAGATTTCGTATTTATTATTATATTATATTCAACCCAACATATAGTAATGATTTAAAAAGTTACAAAAAAAAATGACCCGTTCGCCACCACCGAGAATCGAAACCAAAACGTTTAGCTTACGATTTATTTTTGCCTCTGTTGTTAATGACTGAGCTATGAAGACATGTTTGCTGCAAGGCTAAAAATTAAAACAAGAACCGATAGCTATTACGTTATGCATGCGTTAGACCTTCACCTGGAAAATTTCATTTTTTACAAATTTTTACACTTTTTTTTACCGATTTTCCCGGGTTAAAACCCAAATATCAAGTTTTGCATAGGTTCCAGTACCTTATATATGAAGTTTCCTGTTTGTGGTCCAAAAACTCTAGGAGGAATTTGGCAGGCAAACATTTTTAAACAAAAATATACACACACAATAAATATATAGAAAGATGTTTGTATTTCCTATAAACTTTTTACGCAAATATTATGCAAGTATAAATCATGTAAAATATCTGCATGAATATAATAACACGTATTAGTTAACTAAAGATGATCAGCATCTAAGAAAATCGGGGAAAAAACTAATAGGAAATTAATTAAAATGAATGTTTAAAAGAATATGCAAATTAGCTAGATCTTTTGCAGATGAATGCAATTCCACGACTAGGACTATGACAACAGCATATTCTTTTCATTGTTTTTACTCTCGAGTATATATCCAACACAGTTAGACACAACCGAGAACCACATCACTCAAAAGCATATAGGATATTAACGGACACACACTCGAGAGTCAAAACAATGAAAAGAATATGCTGATGTCCTAGCTTTATCCACGACCCATATATAACAAAGTTGTATTTTCTTTTCAAATAAATAGAAAAAGTGTTTTAATATTTTTTAAATATATACACAAAAATCCCAAATTTATATATATATATATGTATATATATATATATATATATATATATATATATATATATATATATATATTATTTTTAAAATGTAATTATCCACTGACGCGTGTTTCGTCGTCTACGACTAATCAGAGTGGCTGTATCTAGCGAGATTCGAAATCAGGACCCTACGGTAATGAGCCTAAACCCTTACCCCTGGACCATCTCGCCAACTGTCTGTATATATTGCGATTTACTTAGATGTCGTTTTGTTTATCACGTTTGACACACCGGCTCCCGTCAGATCACCGAAGTTAAGCAACGATGAGCCTGGCCAGTATCAGATGGGTGACCATTTGGGACTTCTAGGTGCTGTATGTGCTCTCCGCTTATCTCGGCATTGTTTCCAGTCATCCTGGACTTCCCATTGCCACTGGACTCAAACAGTACCGATTCAGGAGAGGAGTAGTTGGAAATTGCGTAACCCTTGCCTTACACACGCAGCTGTCCCTACAGGGGGTATCCCGTGTGTTTCGAGACTTTATGGAGGCATCGATATAATGCTAAATCTAGGGTAATCAAACGGCTTTTCCCTATATATTTTAATCACATAAAATACGTATTAAAATATTCATTGTTTTTGAGATTGAGTTATGTTTGGAAAATAAAGTTTCATTTTAATTGTTCTAATGAAACATAATATGCAAAGAATTCATTAAATACTGAATATCTTATTCATTTCCTATCTATCGCTTTCGCCCTCTCACACTGTAATGTTGCTCGACTCTCTTGTTTTTTATACAGTGTCTATTACTTTTGCTTCTGTCATTCTTTCTCTTTCTATTTATTAACAATCGACTGTAATAATGAAAAGACAGAATAAAAAGATTGCAAGAGTCCCTCATAATCAAAAGGAAATATCACCACAAACAACGATACTATTTAACACGGATTTGAAGAAGAGAGAAAAAAAGAAAGAGAGAGAGAGAGAGAGACAAAGTGCGAGAAATAGACAGAGGAGAGAGATGAGGTGTGAGATGCGAGAGAAAGAAAAGGAGGAAGGGAGAGAGAGAGAGAGAGAGAGAGAGAGAGAGAGAGAGAGAGAGAGAGAGAGAGAGAGAGAGAGAGAGAAAATAGTATTTTTGGATTTTGATTTTGATTTTTTTTTAAATAAACTAGCTTTACAAACTTACTTTTTCCGGATTAAAAAAATCTCATGTGAGCTCAAATTTTCTAGTTATTCTCCTGAAGCTGAGTTAATCAACGTTTGTTTCTCCAAGGCCTTTTTTGTATATATTTTAATCACAATGAAAAATATATATCATTTGGTTTATTCAAACTATTCTTCTCATCAAAGTAGTCCGAATAACCCAAATTATCAATCCTCATCTCCAAACTTCAGAAACAACAAAATACATGCTAAAATATTCCTCAATTCTCAGATTAATATTTGAAAAAGAGAACTTCCATTTGAAAGGTTCTAATTAACTGCAATTTACAATTAACTAACCAAGTAAGCCATCTTTAATCTCTGCTCTAATTCGTTGTATATTATTCTTATTTCCGTCTCTCTCTCTCTCTCTCTCTCTCTCTCTCTCTCTCTCTCTCTCTCTCTCTCTCTCTCTCTCTCTCTCTATCTATCTATCTATCTATCTCTTTTTAGCAACAGTACAAATGTAATAAAAAATAATAAAATGACTAAAATAATCCGTTATAAGCAAAAGGGAGTATAAGCACAAGCAATAATACTATAATACATATATACAGGGTGAGTCACGGAGAATGGATGTTTTTAAGGAAAACAAAACTCTGCGAATATTTCAATAAAAATTTAAAATAAATATAGTGAAAAGAAAGCAATGACTTTTAATTTTGTTAATTGGTTTTGCAAACTCTTTTTTCTGATTCAAACAGGTTAACCAGAGCTCAATTGTTGACCTAACGAGTCACATTTTGTTTTCTAGCATTTCTATTTTGGCATATGAGCTACTACTTATTAAGGCTAAAAACTACTTGAGGATGAGTATTAAGGAGATGGACAGATTGACATTTGAATGATGATGAATTTTAAGATTGAAAATAATGAATGAAGTGAATAACATTTGACGACTTATGAGCAAAACTTCATCGATATAATATTTGAAGACGACCATGTTGCATCCCTCAATGAAGCAAGTGTTCCACAGATGGAAACGTTCTGGATAAAAACTCTGCTCATGGAAATGGGAACGGAAGAAGAGATGAAAGTTGTTTGCAGTTGTGATAGGAAAACAAGTTCTTGCTGTGAATGTCTTATAAAAAGGAATCAAAGATTGGAGTGCAGTTGAGAATATTCCATGGAAATAACGATAGAGTAGAAAAAGACTAGAAATATCTTTTAAATAACCAAATTTTGCCCAATCTTAACAATAGTTTCTAATCCTTAAGGTGTAGTCGCACCGGCCACCCAACAAATGTGTTGACCCATATCCTTAAGTAGTTTTTGGTCTTCATAAGTGGTGACTCATTAATAAAAAATTCTATGAACACATATCCCGCGATATCATTGTACCATCTTTGAACAGAGCAGATACTACACTTTGATCACAGCCAAGAAAGTGTATTTTAGTTGGATTTTCATGTTTGATAGAATACCCTCATAGTATATGAGGACGAGTCTCTTTGCATCTTCGCTTGCTTGGAGACTTGGGTAGAAAGTGCCAGTCAAGAATCTCTCTTCACAATCAGCCCGACAGTTCCTGACCCCGTACCTGTTGGACTGAGGTATGCTGCTTGAGTATTACCTTAGAAGTCAACTGTCTCAGTCCTTGCCACCCGGCTTTCGGGTGGGGCAAGTTTATCACTTGTTGCTTGAGACGCCCTTACCGAAGAATGCCGATGGGAATTCCAGGCAATTTTTGCTAGGCTAGAGTGTCCCTCCTTTAGGGGCGCTTTCTAGGTATTCTTATTTGTGTCACATCTTGCTGAGGTGGGCAGCAAGTAAATATCTACCAGTGAAAAAATAATTACTTCCCTCCAAATTATTTCTTTTGCATGTCATCTTTGATGATCGAATAATCCCATCTTGAAAAAACTGGGTGGGGTTCAATAACGTATACACAAAGATGAAATTGCCAGATAGAGATTGAACACTTTCTGGTACTTACTATAGTCGTAACTAAGATACAGGGTATACTTTTCTCACATTTAATATGACCAGATGAATAAAGATGTTTAATTGGACTTAACTAATAGCGATTCGGAGCCAAGAAGCATCGATATATAAGTTACACTATTATTAGTGAACATGAAACATATGTCTGTGGTAATAAAATATTATTTACTAACAGGACCTGTTTCTCGACGTTGCCCGAAAATATTTAAAAGAATGTTAAGTAAAGAAAAAATATTTTTAAATATTCTTTGTGAATTGCTAAATACCTGTGTACCAATGTTGCCCGCTGGAAATATGTCACAAAGATAGAACAAATTCCGTAAGAAAATACCACCCCAAAACTATGATTACCTGGGGCATCATCATATGTGATTCATATAAAATAGTGACTGTGGATAAACTGCTTAAAATTTTTTAACACAGATGTTATGAAATAATTGAAAGCGTAAAGAAATTAATGGTTTGTGAGGTATTTATTACTCAGAGCATGTAATTTAGGAAAAATAACTGAATGTTATCGACGGACTTGTTTTACTGAAACAAAGAAAAATATGATTTTCTGGAGCGAACTAAAAAGTTTTTGTTAGTTATGCAGATAAGTTATCGTGCTGAAATAATAACATGAGTAATTTTGAAATCCATTCTTAACATGGGGAGGGTAGAGTGTTTTGAAACTATTGTGTACTTTCACCTAACAATGTAACAAACAAAAGATACAATAAAATTTGAATTCTGAGCATTTGTTATTGTTTTGATTTTAAGGCACTGCATTTTTTAATGTTTTATTAATGCATATATTTACGTAATTATTTACTGATTCGTTAATCGAAGGAACTTCCCATCCCCCCCAAACTGTCGTTAGTTATTAGGAAAACTGAAATAATAACATTATTATTGTGAAACCCATTCTTAACATGGGGTGTGTAGGGTGTCTTATAACTGTTCCGTACTTTCACCTTACAATGTAAACAAGAAATAAAACCGTAAAACTTGAATCTAAAGCAGCGCAGTTGTTAATGTTTTTTTTAAATGTATAAATGAAAGTAATTATTAACAAATATTAATGTATTGGGAAAATTAATCGAAGCAACCCCCAAAAAAGTACATAAGAAAAAGATACCGTAAAACTTTGAGTTTAAACACTTCATCTTTTAATGTTTTTATTTGTCGTATATATTAAAGTAACTGTTTACTGATTTGTAAATTAATCGAGGCAAAATTCTACCTCGAAAAATAAAGAATCGTTAGTATTGTAACAGAGCGCGTGTGAAAATATCATCAGCAGCAGCACGCGAAGGATAGCTAGCTAGCGAAGATATTAGCAGCAGCAGCAGCCTTTAAAGCACATATGCAAATTAGCAGGAGTGTGCGAGCTTGCGCTACAGGAAAAGGAGAGAATAATACTCCACGTGGTCGAGAGAGAAGTAAAGTGCACGCCGTGCATGTTGGAGGTGTGAAAGTTGAGAGCGAGAAAGCGCTTTTTAATGAGTAATTGAAATTAAGTTATTAGAAATTCTGATGCAGCTGCTAAAGAAAGCGAAGAAATCCCCACCCAAGAAAGTATTCAGTACGGCGGGTAATGGAAGCGTTGTGCACAGATATATGACCCCCCCCGCAATGTTTTACTTTCGTTTCGGCATGACATAAATGCTTTTCGCGAAGCGACTATTTCCACTCGCACAAAGTCTGAAACGTGTAAAAAGGAAATGCGTGAAAACGAATTTACGCGTGTCTTACTTAAGTGAACGAAAAAAAAAGTACAAAAAAACAACTGATAATATGTGTGAGACTTGTTTCGACAGGATAAAAACATTTTTTTTTTATCAAAGTGAAGGAAGACGATGGCACATATTATAATCGTTTACTCCATTTAAAGTGTGTTATTAACGAATGTTTTTATGTTACAAAGCATACAAGTCAGCCGTATTGGTTAAGTGTTT
>NC_136501.1:87814731-87892231 GCF_053919585.1 Euprymna scolopes
AAAAGGAGACGATCAAACATATGGTTTAATCCACCATAAAGCAAGCAAATTCTCTCAAATATGCCGAATTTTTTTAATAGCATCTTTGACAGGGACTCTCTCAGTTTATGATGATTAGTTATACTATTTGATAAAAAATCTCTATAAAACTATCTTTCTTTGTTACCAAAAATTGACCTGATGAAGTGAGCATGTATATGTATGTGCATGTATGGTTTTGTGATATATATATATATATATATATATATATATATATATATATATATATATATATATATATATATATATATGAATATATATTGGTTTAAAATATAATTATCCATTGACACGTGTTTCGTCGTCTACGACTCACCAGAGTGGCTTACTCTAACGAGATTCGAAATTCGTTAGATTCAGCCATCTGACGAGTCGTAGAAGACGAAACACGTGTCAGTGGATAATTATATTTTAAAAACAATATATATACTGCTTCCCATATGGGGATACCGAATTAGTTAAAAGAAAAATTATTCCCAACTCGCATTTAGGTAAAAATACACTTTCATAAATAATTGAATTCATTCAAAACCTATCGCAAAAAACCCTAATAACATCTCTCTCTGTCTCTCTCGCTCTCTCTCTCTCTCCCTCTCTCTCTCTCTGTATATATATATATATATATATATATATATAAGAATAAATAAAAGAAAATAAATAAAATGAATAAAAAGTAACAAATAAAAAATATATAATAATTTTAAAATAATATTAAAATGTTATGTAGAGTAAAGAATTATGGTTGTAACATTCTTTTTAATATATAGTGTTCTTATGTTCAACTAGAAATATAGTTTGAAAGAAAAGAAAGAAATAGAACAGAGAGTAAAAAAGAAAAAAATGTAATTGTAGCATTAGATGTGAATACCTCAATGAAGAACCAATTATTCACTTCTTAATTGCTGATAGAAAATTAGATTTATTCAATTTATCGTAAGCCACGATTAGTTAATCAAAATAAAATTAAGATTAATATTGTTTTGATTAGTTTTTGTTTAATTGAATAATAAATATTTTAATAATATTTACAGGCTTAGAAATACATATAAAATAATACACAAAATTTTAAGGATGAACATTTATTCACACACGTTTACACGTTCATTTCCCGGTAAATCGAGCTTGTTAATTAATTCCATCTTTTACCCTAGCGGATGTTCTATCAAATTCAGTTTCGTATGAATTTCGCTAAAATATACTCGAACGGCAAATTTAATTTGATTGCATTAAACGTTTAGTATTATTTAATCACTTGGGCTAGACACTCAGGCCATCATCAACGATTTCTCCTTGAGAACAACTTGTGGCGTTCTTTAGAGTCTGAGTGACAAAAAGTTTTCCCAGATATCCAGCACTTTCCACCTCTTTCGTTAACATTTGCAGTTAAATTGGCGTTTTCGCTACAGCCGCTTACCATTGATTTCTCGTTGGCAGTGATCATTGGTCTTCACTAGAATTTGGGAGGCAATAAAACTCCCCAATGTCCCAGTGGAGTCCTGGCTAGTGCTTTCGCCACTATGTCATTTAATTCTCGTATTTGGTGTGGCGTTTGTTCATGGTTACAGAAAAAAGGCTGGGGCACAGCGGGAGCTAAATTGCAATTATACAGTTTAAGTTTTCATAGTTCCATGTGTTGTCTCTTTGTGTTTTACATCTGTAGTAGTTTCTGTATGTGCGGCTTGTGCCTATATCTTATGTGTGTTAGTCTCTACAGTCAAGAGTTTTCCTTAATATTTCAGTAGTTTTCATTATTCTTATCCGTTGTATCTCCTCAGCCATCCCTCTGATTCCAAGCTTTACCATTCTTATTTCAAAGTTTTTCGGTGTTATTATCGCATTCCTACTATGAGTGGTGTTATTATTATTATTATTATTATTATTATTATTAGTAGTAGTAGTAGTAGTAGTAGTAGTAGCAGGGGTCAACATCCATATTTACTAATAATGTATTGCCTTCAATATTTTTCTTTAAATCTGAATACGAAAACTCAAAACTATGGCTTAGATTGTACGTAATTCAAATACGGTGCTATATAAATAAAAAAAAGTCTCCCCTTGTTCACTGGATTCCAAAGTTTTTTTTGTTTTTGTTTTTTTACTCAAGAAGTTTTCTAACAAATTATATAACAAGATATTTTAACCAATTTCCTTTAATCAATGTTTATCCTTGTTAAACCAAGCAAAACAAGTTTTTAAAAGAGTCTTTTCCAAAGAGCACACATCCGTCGGTGATAAGTTGTTTGGTGAATTTTCACCATTCAATTTAACACGTATAAGACGAATTATGGTTACGTAACGATCTGTATGTATTGATCACTATGAGAAGGCATGTGAAACTTCCTTCCAGTACACAGCAGGCAATCAATCGATTTGACTGACAAAATAAGTATTCACAATTGAAAAGATTTTTGTGGGGAATTATTACCTAAATTCTTAGGGTGTAATGTATTTACGTCAAATATATATACAGAGAGGTTAAAATCAGAAGGAAAAGGTGAAGCAAATAGAAGAAAAAGGTAAAATCGCGTGGAGATTGTCAAGTTATGTTCGGCGAACAGCGTGAGTCTTCTCTCTCAAACTAACCCCCCGAGCGTCCAACTGTGTGAGGTGAGGTTTACGGCAAAAGTTTGTCTGGTGCTGTCTTCTTACAGCCATCTGTGTTCGGGTGCGTAAAAAGCACGAAATAAATATCTTTTTCCTTCACAAAGAAAACTTCGTGTCAAATTTCATTTCCTTTGCAACAGCCTCTACATACGACGTTATAAGTGGGGGGGGGGCATTATTCTCTTTCACCAATATGATGTCATCAAAAAATAAAATTATAAAATTTAAATATTATAGACACATTATTCGTCATGTGTGTGTGTGTGTGTGTGTGTGTGTGTGTGTGTGTGTGGCCGAATATACAGGCTGACTAAAAAAAAACAAACAAAAAAAACGAGCCCAACTCTAACTAGGCCCCGTTTCTTAGTGTTTTGTCCGAATGAGATGAAACTTTGGTCATAACTAGTTTATTATATTCAAAACATCACATCAAAACACTAGGGTCTTTGGCCTTTTTTTCTCCGTTCTACAGCATATGTTCTATATGACCTCCATTTAGCTTTTGTTTTGTTTTTTGGGTCACCCTCTCTCTCTCTCTCTCTCTCTCTCTCTCTCTGTATATATATATATATATATATATATATATATATATATATATAAATATATATTGTTTTAAATAAGTCAGAACAACAAAGGCTTGATTGATAGCAACAAGTAGCGTATTTTTATTGTGCATTACACTTGTTTCGCGACCATTCGGACAATTTCAAACCTTATATCGTTTGAAAATATTTGTTACGTTGTGCAAGGACCCCAGGTTGGGAACGGTCGTAGTTAGTAAGTTCCCCGCTGCAACAAAACCTAGCAGCCGACTTTTACTGATCGTCTAGTTTTTATAGGACTTTGGTTGTCATGGCAACTGCTAAGACAGCAGAGTTATTTCCCCCTTGACCGTGCATTTTTTTTTCTTACTCGCTCGTCAGCTGTCAACCGTTTGTCATAATACTGTTGCCGGCTGAAACAAAATTAACATGCACACAACAATCAGACGTAACTCAGCACACCAATCAAGACGTAAGACACGATGGCTTTTTGTATAAAAATATATTTTGGTATAGAAATATTTTTCTCATTCTGTACATAAATGATTTTCAACAGTTCACAGTTTAACGGTGCGGCTTGCTTCTCTGTCATTCAGTGATGGAGAGGGGGGAAGAGACGTTATGCACTCGATAAACGCACTTCTTCTGTGGTCCTCAGACCAGCTCCTTCTCGCTTCTTCTGCTCCTTCTCCACAAATCACGTCATTATATTGAGATGATTTTTGTTCGGTATTTTTCCATTCCACTGGTCGATCAACTCTGTTATCGATAATGGATCACGCATTTCCCGGTCACGTTTTAAGTTTTTGTCGACAATGTATTGGCTGCATCTGACCCAGAGACTTGGTAACCCATTTCTCTTCAGCTGACCGACTATTAAATTTGTTTATACACGTGCGTCGCCACCTCGTGTTAGCTTCACATGACATTCCGATCCTCCATTATAGTGCAAGGAATGTCACGTTTCAGCCAAAAATGCATCTCCCCACAAGCCTTCACTTTTGTAAACAAAAACATCGTCGTCCGATTTCTCTGTTTACGACGTAATTATTTTTGCCGCTTCGACTGGTGGACAATCGATATTCGATGCCCACCTTTCAAATCTTTTAGTATTATTTTTAAAGAAGTTTTTTTATTTTCACAGTTATGTATCAGATGGTCCCAGCCATCCATTACATAACATATTCACAAGAACGGCCTCTCTTCAGATTTTTAGAAAAACACTTTTTTAATGAACAATATGGAATCTACTTCCCTTTTAAGGAAAACTACGGGATAAAAAATTTACCTACATTTCTTCCTTTTTACCGTTTTCATATATATATATATATATATATATATATATATATATATATATATATATATATATATATATATATATATATATAGGGTGTCCACAAAGTCTGGCTACATTATGCAGCCAGACTTTGTGGACACCCTGTATATATATCTCGGCCAGCAGTAATTATCACTTCCTACGTTAACGATTACGTAAGCATTAAACACTAATGTTTCTATGTATAAAAATAATTAACATTCATTTGAAAAAATATTAGAGCCAAACATGTGTGTATATAAATGTGCATGGAGAAAGAGAGGAAATAAACCTTTATCTTCAGTTTTAGTGACTCACTAGTAAATAAGAAAAAATATCCGCACATAATATTTTTACCATTCAAGTTTGAGTGATTTGAGAGTGTCGAACATTAAAACCACATCAACTTAACTAGTCGATCAATTGAGGCTATTAACTGGTTTTCTTGTATGAAAAATAAGGATTGATGTTCCTTTATTTAATTCAACATTATAAATTATTATCCCTTTGTTAACAATGAACTCTTCAAATGTAGAAATATTGGACTAATTAGTTGAACATGAAAAATGTTAATAAAAATCAAGCTGCACTATTTGATGTTTTCATGACTCTCTTGATTAAGCAGAAATGACTGATTTAGTTTGTCTCTCTCTCTATATATATATACTATATTATCTCACCAAACATATGGAAATTGAAACTATCACCCTGTATAAGGATGATGGACTTTTTGTAGTTAAAAACGCTGATGGCTCTATATGTGATAAAATAATAAATAAATATATATATATATATATATATATATATATATATATAATATAAAGCTGAATGTCTGTGTGTGTTTGTGTGTGCGTGTGTGAGTGTGTGTGTGTGTGTGTGTGTGTGTGTGTGTGTATGTGTCTGGCCACGAATAGGCTCCTATTTGGTTGACTATTTTAAAAAACTGATTACATATTGTTGTGGTGGCAACCACTTATTTGCATATGCGAATAACATAACACTTTAAATGGCAAGCCTAGGTTGGCCTTGGTGTGTCTTACTCAAATGCCACCGGAAGTGACGCCGAAGAGCGTACATGTCCTCCCACCAAGACTCTCTGACTCGACACCGTCAATTGTACATATTGTAAATATACCTTTTCTTTAATACACTTATGATTGCGTTATCTTGTTGTTTGCGTCTTCATTGTATTTCCTTACTAATTATTGTTCAACCTTGCAACCACAACATTGGCGACGAGATATGAAGCGTCAAATATAACAGTTTGACGAAGAACTATTAAAAAAAAAAAAAGTACAACGCAAAGGTTGACCATTTTTTTTAAGGAATGCAAAGTGTTGACGAGCAAACGGATTTTACGCTAACGAGAAGTTTCAACTCAAGTAAAAAAAAACTCTAACGTGGCAAAAGCGACAATTTACGCCGTTTTCTGGGAATCCGACTTGCAAACGAATGTAAAAGTGAATTTTTGTTTTGTCGCTACACGAAAAATCTTACTAAAGGACCAACTTGCAAACGAAAAGCGAACATTGTTCTGTCGCAAAAAAGACAGGTCAGACCCGTATTACGAAAAGCAAGGAAGTAACCTACGGAAAAAGTTCACCAGTGGATTCTAATTACTGTTCTCCGTAAATAAAACAACAACTAAAGGACTTTTTAATTAATGTTTTGGTTGACGGCGGTACTAAAATGAAATACCACAGCTAAAACTAAAATTCAAGGAAAGGATTTTTTTTTCTTGAAGTTGTCACTGAATAACGGATAATACAGTAAAACGTCACGGAAAAATGGTAATCTCAACTTAAGAGGTATTTTAATTACTAAAATATTAGAAAAAAAACTCAAAGAACTAAATGTACTGCATACATTTATTCAATTGTGACTCGATTAAAAAAAAAACCCAAACTTTTATTTTGTGGAAAGAGTTACTTATTAGTAAGTGCCTAAAAACGGAAAGTCAATTCCATTTTGTAATTCCAGATAAACCTGTTTTATTTTTTTTTTTTTGCAGCGTGACTCGCAAAAAGAATATATTATTGCAAGCAGCGATATTATTATTGAAAACAGGAGCTTACAGCAATTTGCTTTTTTGTTGTAACCCAAACCGGTGTATATTGTACATGGTACCATATTTTTTTTAACTACACACTAAAAAAAAACAAAAATAAACATGGAAGACTTATCAAAAATGTTCATGCAATTTTTACAAGCACAGGCTGAGCTGGATGAACGCAGACAAGCTACACAAAACGAGCTTTTGCAAACACAAATACAGGCACAGGCTGACCGCGAGGAAAAGAGAGAGAGGACAGATTATTGAAATGGCAGCAGGAACAAGAAGAAAAGCAGAAAATGGCACAATTAAAGCAGAAAAAACTGCAATTGGAACAGGAAGAAAGGCATAAGAAACTACAATTGGAATATGAAGAAAGACAAGATGAACGTTTTGCTAAAACACTGGAACTACTAAAGAGTAATCAAGAAAATGTCGATAGTGTTAATTTCTCCCATACAACTATTTTTAATAGCATGGACATATTTCATTATGTGCCTGAGGAAGAGAAGAATTTTGAAGCATACTACACAAGATACGAGGATGTTTTTCAACTGGACTGTAAAAAATTGGCCAAATAGTCAGAAAGTGAGCCTCTTACTCAGAAAATTGGGTACATCAGAACACAGCAAATTCGTAGATTACATATTACCTAAAAAAAACTGCGAAATTAGAGTTCATGGAAGCTGTAAAATTACTAAAAGTATTATTTAATCCAAATATATCTCTTTTTCATAAAAGATGGCTGTGCATGAATCTAAGAAAGATGGACAACCAAGATTATTTGACATACGCATCAGTTGTCAATAAAAACTGCGATAATTTTAAGATTGCAGAACTAACGGTAGAAGATTTTAAATGTCTAATCTTCGCTCAAGGGTTAGTTTCCACGAAAAATGCAGAAATACGCAGACGAGTGTTGTCTAAGCTGGAATCTGAGCAAGATTTAACCCTCCAGAAACTAGCAGAGGACTGTGAAAGGGCCATTACACTAAAAAAGGATTAAAAAAATATAGAAGAATCCGGAGTGGCATATGTAAGAAAAGTTAGAAAACCATACGCACCAACCAAGAACTTTACAAAGAAAAGCAATGGAACGGGATATTCCAAAGATAATAACCATAAATATAGTACACAATATAATAAGCCTCTTCCTAGATATAACTGTAAGAGATGTGCAGAAAAGCATTGGGAATCAGATTGTCCTTATAAGAAGAAAAAATGCTACATTTGTAAGAAGGTGGGACACAAAAGCGATTGCTGCAGATATAAAGATTACACCAGAAAGAGAGTACAGCAAACAAAATCAAATACAAAATTAGACAAAGATCGGCGAAAATACGTAAAAGTGGAAATATTTAAAACATCAATAAAGTTACAACTCGACTCCGGCTCCGATGTTTCTATAATAAACCTGAATACGTGGAAAAAGTTGGGAAAACCGGCCATGATGAAAACTAGTAAAGCAGCCCGGACGGTAACGGGTTGTGGTATAAAATTTGAAGGAGAAGTTGTCCTCCCGATAAAATTGAAAGGGATTTCGACGAAATTAAAAATATTCGTACTAAAAAATAGTGAAAATCTGTTTGGAATAGATTTAATTGAGAAATTCGGTCTATGGAATAAGCCAATCAATACATTCTGTGAAAAATTAGAATGTTCTTCTCCAACAACAGTAAATATAAAAGACGATTTAAAAGAATTATTTCCTGAGGCATTCACGACTAACTTAGGTCGCTGCAATAAATTCAAAGCCTCGTTTGAACTTAAAGAAAACGCCAGTCCAATTTTTAGAAAAAAGCGAAATGTTCCGTTCGCTGGGTTGGAAAAGATTGATAAAGAATTAAATAGATTGGAACAGACGGGAATTCTATCAAAAATAGAACACAACGAGTGGGCAGCCCCCACCGTATACGTAAAGAAAAAGAATGACGAAGTTAGAGTGTGCGCAGATTTTTCGACCGGGGTCAACTCCCTATTAAAAGATCACCATTACCCCTACCAAGCCCAGAGGAAATATTCACGAAGTTGAATGGGGGTAATATCTTCTCCAAGATAGACTTGAGCGACGCGTATTTGCAAATACCGGTCGAGGAGAATTGTTCAAAAATACTATGCATCAATACGCATAAGGGATTATACAAATACAACCGATTGCCTTTTGGCATCAAAGTAGCGCCTGCCATCTTTCAGCAAGCGATGGACACCATGCTAAGTCGTATTGAGTGCGCATGTGCATACCTGGACGACATTGTTGTCAGGAGCAAATCCCTAGAAGAACATAAGGAACATTTGAAACAAGCATTTACTCGAATACAAGAATTCGGCTTTAAAGTAAAAGAAAGTAAATGTGACTTTTGTATGAACGAGATTAAGTATCTTGGACACATAATAAACAAACATGGACGACGTCCAGACCCAGACAGATCTGCGGCAATAAAAAATATGCCAGCACCCGATAATGTAACAACCTTGCAGAGTTTCTTAGGACTCGCAAATTATTACCAATCTTTTATTGAAGGAATGCATAACTTGCGAGCCCCCTTAAATAATCTGCTTAAAAAGGATACACCGTGGAACTGGACGCAAGAATGTCAAACCGCTTTTGACAAAATAAAGAGCGCACTAACATCCGAATTATTCTTGACGCACTTTGACACAAACTTAAAAATAGTCGTCGCTAGTGACGCTAGCTCCTACGGCTTAGGAGCATGCATTCAACATATTATGCCGGATGGGTCTAGAAAACCAATAGCGCACGCTTCGAGAACGCTGATACCAGCCGAAAGGGCATATTCACAAATCGAAAAAGAAGCGTTGAGCATAATCTTTGCCGTGACTAAATTTCACCGATATTTATATGGTAGACAATTCATACTTGAAACCGACCATAAACCGTTAGTCACGATCTATGGATCAAAAAAAGGATTGCCGGTATACACCGCAAATAGATTGCTGCGCTGGGGTACAATACTACTTAATTACGATTTCCAGCTACAACATCTAGCATCAAAAAAGATTTGCCATGCGGATGGACTGTCAAGACTGATACCACAGAAACACAATCTGGAAGAATCAGTCATTGCAGCAATTCAGACAAATGTTGAAGTAAAAAATATGGTAGCAAACATCATTAAGGAACTACCCGTAACTTTGTCGGACATTAAAAGGGAAGCCGAGAAAGGCGAATATATAAAGGACATAAAAGAGAAAATTATAATGGACACAAAGGTGCAGGAAGTTTTCTCCATATGTGACGATGTGTTACTGTACAGCGAGAGAGTGGTAATACCCAAAACATTGCAGAATAGGATGTTAAGAGATTTCCACACAGGACATCCGGGGATAAATCGAATGAAGTCGTTAATGAGAAGCTACGTGTACTGGCGTAACATGGACACTGACATAGCGACAACAATTGATAAATGTAAAGGATGCCAGTTAGCGGCAACCTTGGCCGAAAACCGACCAACCATGGTCGAGAATCCACATGGACTTCGCTGGTCCAGTAGGTGAAAACTATTATTTAATTGTAGTGGATAGTTTCACAGAATGACCGGAGGTAATGCGTTGCAGGAATCCAACAATGAACAACTCAATAGGGTTCCTACACGAGTTGTTTGCAAGATTCGGTGTACCAGACACACTGGTCACTGACAACGGAACGCAGTTCACATCCGCAGAGTTTAAGGAATTTTGCGACACGTTCCGAGTGAAGCACATCACGACTCCGCCGTATCATCCAAGGTCGAACGGCCTCGCGGAAAGGTTCGTGGACACGCTAAAACGAGCGTTAAAGAAATCCATTGGAACACCAACAGAAAAAGCTTTGCAACAATTCTTGCAAGTATATAGGATTACACCACATCCTAGTACACCATCAAACATATCACCAGCTGATCTAATGTTTGCCAGAAAGGTAAAATCAGTGTTTGACAAACTATTGCCAAGGCAGGCAATTATCCGAAACACTACACACACGAGAAGAAAGAAATATAACTCGGGAGATCGAGTATATTTTAAGTGCTACAGAAATAACACATCTTACTGGGAATGTGGAGTAGTGGATAAACGCATTGGTGATTGTACATACATGATTAAAGGTCCACAGAATATACATAAAAGGCACCTAAATCAGATAAAAAAACGTCATATCCAAGATGATGATAATACGACAACAGTCGAAGAGGAGGACACCATAGATATTATATACGAATCTTTTAATTTGGAACCGCCTCAAAATGCACTTGAACCCCGAAGATCAGGTAGGAAAAGAAAAGTGAATGAACCATTAATGGTAAACCCAAAAAGAAAAAGATATTGAAATCTGTGTGACTTCAAATCTTGGGAGGGGGTGTTGTGGTGGCAACCACTTATTTGCATATGCGAATAACATAACACTATAAATGGCAAGCCTAGGTTGGCCTTGGTGTGTCTTACTCAAATGCCACCGGAAGTGACGCCGAAGAGCGTACATGTCCTCCCACCAAGACTCTCTGACTCGACACCGTCAATTGTACATATTGTAAATATACCTTTTCTTTAATACACTTATGATTGCGTTATCTTGTTGTTTGCGTCTTCATTGTATTTCCTTACTAATTATTGTTCAACCTTGCAACCACAACACATATAATGATAGAAGATGTATCGAGACACAGGAATGGATATGTTTGATCCTGCAGAACAGTGGTTCATTACAATTGTGGGGGTCTTCGTTCGCGCCTGGTCCATAAAGTATGGAAATAAAAAAGTAAAAAAAAAAAAAAAAAAAAACGTTTTCAAGTGTTTTGGATATAGATGTACATAAGAATACTTTGATAAGTATGTTTTAACTTAAATAGGGATGGTATAATAAAATTGTGGGGTCTGCGTTTGCGCCTGGCCTTTATCGAATGGAAATAGGAACAAACTTTAATAAAGACTTTTCATATCAATCTGCAGTAGTATACTTTGATAATTATGTTTCAGTTTGAAGAAATATGGTATAATAAAATTATGGTGTGTTGGTTCGCACCTGGTCTCCATAGAATGGAAAAATGTCACAAAGTTTAACAAGGTTTTTTAATATAGAACCACAGAATATTGTGATAAGTGTGTCAGTGTGAAAAGGTATGGTATAATAAATTATGGGGTTTATCTATTTTATTTTTACTTTCATCATATTTTGCTTTGGTTTTGATACCCCCGAATTCGAAGCTATCTCTTTACAACCCTTCGTTTTCATAACTTATCATACTTTAATAAATCAGAGTCCATTTTATGTAGGTTGTTATTGAACCCAGTCAACGACGGGTACTTTTGCTAGTATATATATATATATATATATATATATATATATATATATATATATATATATATATAATTTGAACGAAATGAAAAGAATTAGTCTTAAAATAGATATAACCTCAGACATTAAAATAGTTAACTGTCTAGTGAACAAAGAAACATATGAAACTTATAAAAAGGAGAATATTCCATTCTCAAATCAATATATATCATATATATCCCCAAATGAATCAGCAAGGGAATTAATTTTAACTCCTTAAACAAATAAACTTTTAACAATCATAAGAACTTTTATAATAAGGCCCTTAAAAGCAACGGATATAAAAAGGCTCAGAATACATTGAAACTACTAAGTAGGAACAGATCTAGAAATAAACGTAAAAGAAAAATTATTTGGTTTACATCTCCCTTCAACCAAATGGCTAAAACTAATCTAGGTAAAAAGTTGCTAAATCTCATTAACTTACATTTCCCTCCAATATTCTTCACGATTTAAAAAAAATAAAAATACTGTTAAATTGGACTATAAAACATGTCAATCATTAAACTTCCCTGCTTTCATTGCCTGAATTAAAAGCTCTTTATCACAGAATTTAAGGGATGACTCTTAAATATAAGAGACATCAATTAATTGTAAGCACAATAAATTACAATTCCTAATCAACCCATTTACTCTACTCCTTCATTTATTACTGTAATAGTTTAATCTAATCTATTTCCTATACTGCATACCTATATTTCATGGTACTATCCCAAATTACTAAAATTTTCACAAAATAGTAAATTCTACATCATCTTTAGAGCATACCATTTATTTTTAACCATGGCTCAAATTTCTTTATTTTTTCTTTCACTTTCATTATTCGGTTTGCTTTTATATACTTATCTCTCCCTTTTTAATGATATTACGCTTGTTTATTCTTAAATATTATTTTATATTCTTATAGATTATTATGATTTATATTATATAACCTATTACTATATAGCTTGCCTACATTATATATCTATGAATATCTCAATTTATGTGTGTGGTGTTTATGCATTAATTTTAATAGGTTAGAAAGCATGTAACATTAGGTATATTTTAATTGTAATTTTTCATCTTAAATTTTAAATTACAATTATTGGCTTTACATGTTAAATATTTTCTTCGAATTGTCTTTTTTCTTTCACTTTATCTCAAAAGTTTCGATTATTATCAATAATTCCACAATGTTTTAACCCTGATTTGTAATTTTTAAACCCTAATCCTGGAGTCTTTATAATTTAAAATTTCTAATACTTACCATGTATATTTTAAATAGTGAATTACATGTAACTTATTATTACATAAAGTTGAATTTGTATGAACTCTGTAACAATTTATACTTGATAAATAGTGTAGTATTTATTTGTTGTATACATTGTTTAAATAATATTTTTAAAATTTCCTTTAAAATTAATTTACATGGTTATTACCGTAATTATTTTTATTTTTACTATTATATTCATTGTTATTATTATTATTATTATTATTATTATTATTTTTACATTGGTAGTGGTTGTAATTATATAAATACATATACACACACACATATATATATATATATATATATATATATATATATATATATATATATATATATATATAGTCTTGGAAGTTTTTTAACATTTAAAACTATACAAAACAAAATTATTTTTTATTTTTATCATTCATTAGAAAACTATTTAGTCAGTAAATCATTTATTAACCTGCAATCACTGCATCAACTTGCTCTCTCGAATTCACTATAGTACAACTGTAATTTAAGGGATCATCAGTTGTTTACCATAAAATTTTGTTTCGGGGAAGTAAAAACAAAACAGTATATTACATCATGGCTCCCCAGCTGTGTTGATCAAACACCACCTCCCTTGATCTTAAGAAGAACACATGTTACACATATTAAATCTAGTTTCCTATTTTTAATTCACCTAACCTATTCATGTTATAAAAATGAATTTCTTACCTGTGAGATTCCTTTGTTTCCAAATTCAAAATGGATATACTTGTTAAATTTACCAGTCTTGTATTTATAAGATTAGGATTATATTGATAGGTTAGTGGGTGTGTGTTATTTATTTTGTGTGTCACGCTTACATCCGAGTGACTGTTGTTTGTTATGGACTTCCATTTCTTGTAATAAATAATTTTACCAAGAATTCTTTTTCGGTTTCGACTATAACTAATGGCACTTAAGTCATCTACATTTTTTATAAATAATTTTACCAAGAGTTATTCATAAGTTTTGGTTTCGGTTTCGATTATAGCCGAAGGAAGTTTTTTAATCTTTAAAACTATAAAAAAAAAAATTATTTAATTTTTATATTTTTTTTATCATTCCTTAGAAAAATATTTAGTCAGTAAGTCATTTAATCACCTGCAATCACTGCATCAACTTGCTTTCTCAAATTCACTATAGTACTAATGGTAATTTAAGGGATCATCAGTTGATTACCATGAAACACTGTTTCGGAGATTTAAAACTAAACAGTATATTAAATCATGGCTTCTCAGCAGTGTTGATCAAACACCACCTCCCTTAATCTTAAGAAAAAAAAGTTACACATATTAGATCTGGATTCGTCTGTTTCCAAATTCAAAATGAATATATTTTTAATTTACCAGTGTTGTATTTATGAGATTAGGATTAATTCATTTGACTACTTATCACCTCCTACTATGATTAGTACCTTATATATTTACATTCTTATTTATTTAAAATTAAAAATATATAAAAGTTAAAAATATTTATAAATATATCCTTTTTTTATAATACATTTTATACATTACTAATATAGTTTTGAATTTCCTTTATTAATATATTCTGGTTAAGTTTATCCGATTCAGAAATATCAGGATAACGAACAAATGCTTTATTTAACTGTTCAAATATTTTAGTTTTATCCCCACCTTGTTTTGTTATCTTTATTACTAAGCTAGAAACTGGTGGTATAAAATCTATTAATTTGAAAGTAACGCGAGCTATTCTCAAAAACTCTGACATAATGGTTCCATAAAACATAAAAACAGGGCAGGCACTATCTTTATGCGGCATACAGACTATTTGAAAGGGGAAAGAGTTTCTTTCATGAAATATTTTATAAAGAAAAATCCCATCTTCATTTTTTTTTTAACTAAATCCAGAAATGTAGCCTGTTGTTCTCAATGTTCACAATTTAATTCTAACTCCTGTGGATATATAAGATCTTTTATATTTTTCGAATTCATAATTATCGTTTGTACATATAAGATCATCTATAAATCTCCTGCACCCATGGAAATTATATGTTGTAGTATAATTATTTATTTGTGATGACATATATATATATATATATATATATATATATATATATATATATATATATATATATATATATATATATATATATATATATATATATATATATATATATATATATATATACTCGAGTCTATGTAAATATAGATTTGCCTAAAATGGTGCAGGATCCAATCCCATTGGGATACCTATCTTTTGGAGTAATATTTTACGTCTATTTGAAAATAAAAATCTTTAATAAGATGACTTATAAGTATTTTTACAATACCTTTTTACAAACACTAGTTTTGCTGTTTTTATTTTTACACCAGAAAGCTTTGGAGTTTTAAAAGTTTATATATTTACCTTTACCACCTTCAAAAGCTAGATCGACAATATCCTTTAATTCTTTTTTTACGTTTTTCGTGTGGAACTTTAGTATTTAGCGTACTAAAATCATAAGTCCACCCGACGGTTCTAGGTCCAATCCTTGGCTTGGGAGAGATGCTAGTCTAGCGGCACTGATGAGTTGTGATACAACGAAACAGGACTGTATGTCGATGACTATATATATATATATATATATATATATATATATATATATATATATATATATATATATATATATATTATTTTAATTTTTGTAATCGCAACTTCATAATATATAAAAATCGATAGAACATTAACTCTATAATAATATATACGAAATCTGCAAGAATTAAAATTTCATATTTAAGTGTACTTTATGACCGGGTTTTGCTGGGCGTCCCTATTAGCTTAACTTGGCCTTTTGGTCAAGATCAAAGTGTAGTATCTCTTCAGATGCTGCACTTCCATTTCTTGTTCTCTTTCGGTGGAAGATCAGTCCTCCACGACTGAGACAATTTTTTATTTTTTTTCTCCACGTTAAAAAACGACCCAGGTGTCTAACTCTGTCCCGTGGGGAGGCATTGTAAATAGGTACAATAATATCAGAGCGTCTCCATTTACACTGAACATCTACAGAATGCCAACATCAATATATTACATATGAATTTTCACAGGTCCCGCTAGTCATCATCATCATTATTATTATTATTATTATTATTATTATTATTATTATTGTTATTGTTATTATTATTATTATTATTATTGTTATTGTTATTATTATTATTATTGTTGTTGTTATTGTTATTGTTATTATTATTATTATTGTTATTGTTATTATTATTATTATTATTATTATTATTATTATTATTATTATTGTTATTAGTTTATTAAAACCATAGTAAATTTCATTTATATATTTTTTAAATTTGTTTTTATCACAAATAAATTCAAATGAAATTCAAATCTTTAACCAAATAATATCTTTTTACGAGCTAAGTCGTTTTAATTGAATCTAGCTTGCATAAGAGTTAATTTTATCGTTGGCCTAGATTTTCTTAACTAGACGCTTGCATCTAAAACTGTTTGCTTAAATCCGGCCTGTGTACATGACAACCTCAGCCGCTTACACCCACGCATGGTTTGAGATTTGTTTGTCCTTTTCTTTTTCGTTTTTATACAAATTTTTTAATTAATTTGTTAATATACAAATTTCAAGAATTTGTTTGGTAATTTGGAATTTTATAGTTTTGTGATTTTATATTTTTATCATTATCTTTATTTCATATTTAGGTATAGTTTATAAATGATTTATTATTATTATTATTATTATTATTATTATTATTATTATTATTATTATTATTATTATTGTTGTTTATACTCTATTTCTTTTTTTCCTCTCTTCCTTCCATTCTTATTCCTCTTTGTTTCTTCTCTCTATTTTAATATACACTTTATTATCCGCCTTTTTCTTCGTATTCACATGTATTAAATGCCGCAATCCTTTTTTTTTTTTAAATGCCACGTGATATGACCTCTTGATAAATTTTGTGTTTGTAAACTCCTGTATAAACTTCATTACTGACTGTACTTTTGCATAAGCAATATCTCTTTAAGAGGTATCTAGTTTATTGTAACTGGTTGAACGAAACATGTTCATGAATGTGTAGCGACATATTTATGCTTATGTAAAAGTATATTTCACCTTACTTCGATATTCAGCACTCTTGTTGTTTTACCCCTGAAAAATATTAATCTGGAATTATATATATATATATATATATATATATATATATATATATATATATATATATATATATATTTATATATATATATACAATTTTAAGAGGATTAGAATAACAGTATAAAGAGCAGAGTATATTTTAATGTATTAGTAAATTCATTAATACAATTAAAATAAAAGAAAAACAGTGCTCGTTGTAATGTAGATATATAATAAGCTCGATAGGCATATATGTCCTAGAGCTATTTTAATATTAAGATGATTGATAATTAATAATTAAAATTAAAAATCTGTTTCACAAGGAAGAACAAACAAAATCAATAAATTGTACGATCGTTTCGGAAACGATGTTTTTATTGAGATAGACAATAAGTCTTGGACAATAATTTTATCATTTGGCTTTTTGAAACCAAGTCTCCTAATCAGCAAAAATATTGACTGGGGGTTTAAAGACACCAAAAATAAAACTAGCATTTTTTAAGTAAGGCAGATGTATCTTTTAATGGTCCGCCTTTAAAGCTCGTAAGTATCATCGTGAATGCATTCATTGGGATGTTAAATGTTGTTTATGAATGGTTGATTTTCAACAGAAGTTTATGTTATAAGAAAAGATCAAGCTTTTTATGAAAACCGTAAATTGTTAGATGAAAGTACAGAGCAACTTTTTTTCAAGAAAATTTACAAATTATTTTTTGTCAGCAGAAATAAGCAGAAAAAATACCACCATCATCCAAAAAATAATTTTAAAATTACACTTTTTATACAAAAAAAAAAACAACAACACATTTCGATGTAGTTTTTCAGCATTTAAACAAAGCTGGGCTTAATCCGGTAATTGCAGGTCGAGCCCTAACGATGATTGACGGAAAATCCCGAAGATTCGGGGCAAATTCTGCAAGAATACCATTCTTTTTAATTTCGTCTTTTTTTTTTTTTTTTTTTTTTTTTTTTTTCAATTTTTTGAGCGGATTATTAGCGTTCACAAACTAACAAATTAAACCAAAATGAAAAAATGTCAATGGTTAAAGATTTTGAGGGGTGCTCAGTTTCTAATACAAACTTCTAGTAATTCGATCCCTCTTATTGGAAATACACAAGCTAAACACGAAACCAAATTATTGCCCGTATGGTTGGGAGAGGTTCTTTTCGTTTTGTTTTTTTTTCAATGTTTTCAGCACATTATTAATGATTAAACACCCATCTACCAGATCCTGATTTTTTTTTTAAATGCCAAAAATTCAATATTTAATGATGTTCAGGGGTCACTCAGTTTCTCATTCAACGTAAGCAGATATGAAAGTTTGTGGTGGTTTCACGATGAAACTTGTTATAACTTAATGTCTTAGTGTTATTTTTTAAGTAAAAATAATATTTATTTTTGGATATAAATTCCAAAACTCATTTTACTCTAAATAATTTAGGCTACTGAAATAGGAATTAATCAACATAAGTAAAATTGTCCTCAAACAATAACAAACAATTAAACATACTCTTCAATCAATCGGTTTCGTGTATCCGTCAAGTAAGTGGTTCCAAAATATAGGGGATAGATTTACCAGAATATTTTATTTGAAACTGAGCACCCCCTAAAATCATTTAATGCATTTTTTTTCGGTAGAATTAAAAAACTGAAAAAAAAAAAAAGACGAAAAAATGTAAGGGGTGTGTGCATCGTACACGTAACCATTTTATCGATTACATTTTTATCGATTTTTATGTCAAATAGTTTTCATACTCATTTTTATGAACATATTTATTTAAAAAAAATAAATTATATAAGATAATTTATAAAACAGCAGATTTAGCGTTCAGTTGTACAAATATCCCCGAATCATGTAATCGCTAAAAGGAACTCATTCGGACAACACCAGTATATCGTTTAATGTAAACAGAATGTTACAGTTGTATATAATCATAATTGTTTAACAAAAAAAAAAAAAAAAAAAAAAAAAAATGCAGGATGAAGTTTTAAAAATGAATAAATGTGTTTTATTTTATAATTTTAAATGCACAACATTAAACAATAAAAATTGGTATATAACCGTCCGTCCTACTAGTTAACTAATATAATTATGGTAATTTTTCGCAATTATTACAAAAAGAGCTATTTAATATTAGCCCCAAAGAGGCTGCTATTTCGATTTCATTAGTCACTGAACAAATGGTAATCTCCAAAAATACCGTTAGGGCTTACAACATGGCCGCCAGAAGAGTCACGTGATCCGGTAGGTGTATCAGAATTTTAGGCGGAATTTTTGACACCCCCAACAAAAAACTGCGAATAAAATATATAAAACTCGTAATTTCTGTTTTTAAAGTGGGTTGTCAATTTTCTTTATGAAATATACTTCCAAAATAAACTATTACAGTCGTTTAAAACATAATAGAAGTATTATTTTTTAAAAACAATGTTTACAAAATGTCTACGAACGTGCGTAGACATTTTGTTTTATATATTTTATTCGCAGTTTTTTGTTGGGGGTGTCAAAAATTCCGCCTAAAATTCTGATACTACACCTACCGGATCACGTAACTCTTCTGGCGGCCATGTTGTAAGCCCTAACGGTATTTTTGGAGGTTACCGAACAAATATGCGTCAAATTCCATTCGAATTTAATTTTCTGAATAATAAAAACATGATCCACAATGGTCGCTTTGCTGCTACTATCTATTTTCGAAGAATAATTGACACACAGTAAATTGACCACACATTTAAATTTTAATCACATGATTACATTTTCAATAATCACGTGATTAAATTTTACCTATTTAAAAATTTTGAAACATTTCTTATATACCCATATTGTTCATTTCATAAATGTAAACACATTCTGCTTACGTTAAGCGAGATACCGATGTTGACCGAAAGAGTTCCTTTTGGTGATTACATGGTTCGAGGATGTTTATACAACTAAACGGCAAATTTGCCTATAACACTAAATAAACACATAATAAAAAAAAAAACTTATGTTCTGTAGTCATTTATTATTTGTGGAATTTTGTCTTTCGACAGCCTAAATAAATGTTGTGTTGTTTTATCGATGTCACGTGACTGTTGAATCACCGGCGGTGATATTTTCCAATATAAAAAATAGCAACATCGTTACAAAGAAAACCAAATAATTTATTAAATAAAAATAAAGTATAACGGTATAATTTAAAAGATATATATAAAAAACACGTATGTGTACGATGAAAATGATATAGCAAAATGTTGAAGCGATCGGCCCAGTGCCCAGTGGTTGTTTGGATTGTCGGTAAGTAACAAACATACATTTCCATTTTCATTCATATAGATTATGATAAATAATAATTATTCATTTATATCTACAGACACTAGTGGTCCATGCGTATGCAATCATCAGTGTAGGGTAACAATCTTTGCCGGTCATGAGATCTGGACCCACCCACGAAGCTACCTTTTGCTTCAATTGGCAAGCCTCTACATCAGGGCATCCAAACAATTGCTATGGGAATGAAGAGAATTAAGAACTATTAAACGCCGAATTCAGAGGAATATAATGACAATCTAGAGTGTTCGCACGAGCGGAAGTTTTGAACATTGCATAGACGCTAGTTGATTAAAATGGTTATGATTCCGTAGACAGTGTCCATCCTTAAGTATTCTTGGTAATTATAATCAAATAATAATTTATATATACATTAAATTAATTTATATATATATTAAATATAATGGGCTGAAGTCTCTCGAGAGCTCTTTCAGCTATCATCTCATCAGGAGAAAATCGATAGCGTAAAAATAATAATACTATGTCGAAAGTAAAGAGTTCTGATGGGGAACTATTGAATGTGCCAAAAATTACGGGGACACTAAAATAAAGTTTATTAACGTTTAAAAAACGATACGAGACGATATTAATAAGTTGACGGAGAAGCTAGAGGTGTATATTAGTAATCGTCATTACTTCTGGTCTGTAGTTAAGGGTTTCCTGTCCTTTTTTGACTTTTTCCGCTTTTGCAAGTATTTATCCATCGGTGATCAATTTGCTAAGCAACGTGCTTCTAAAGACAATAATAAACATCTTGCTCTTCTGGTTCGTAGAAGATATGGGTGTGAACCCATTGATGGAAGCAAACATATTTTCAATCTTTCGAAAACTGAACTTACAGAAATTGAAAATAGAGTTTTGTTTAAGGGATTGGATTTTTGTATTCCCCCAACCAGTATAAATACAGAGAGAACACTTTCTGCCTTTGAAGTTTTGTTCTCCCAACTGAGACATAATGTTCCTATTTGCTCGGAAAGAATTTCTAGGATTAAATCTAGTTTAGTTGCCTTAGCTCACCGATACAGTAACACACCTGTTGATTATAGCGACTTTGTCTGAAACATAACGCAATTTAAAACTATGAAAGCGTTAAAATCCAATGCCAATATTTATATGTGCAAACCAGACAATGGTGCAGGAGTGGTGATTTTGGACAAATCGGACTACGTTGAGAAAATGGCAGTTAAACTGTCGAGTTGACGGATAATACTTGCAAGAACGAGGCAAAAATGCAAAGACGTCACTTGCATTATTTAAAAAGAAAGTTTTTTGCAAGGACGTCTATGACATGATTAGACCCTCTGGTTCACAACGTCCTAGAATGTATGGTCTCCCCAAAATCCACAAGCAAGGTGTTCCACTGAGACCTATTTTATCAATGGTTGGTTCGGCACAACATTCTTTGGCTCAGTGGCTTGTGGAAATTCTGCAACCTGTGCGCGAGTTATATACCACGCACTGTATCCCTGATTCTTTTCAGTTTGTTGATTATGTACGTGGGTTGAATTCTAATTCAGAGACATATTTTATGTGCTCATTTGATGTCTCTAGTCTCTTACCAACATACCGTTGGATGAAACTATACGTATATGTACCGACGCGCTTTACGATGGTCGCCTGACTACTCCACGTTTTTCTAAAGAGATTCTTATTGAACTCATTTTAATGTGCACAAAATCTGTGGAGTTTAGTTTTTGTGATATTATGTACTGTCAGGTCGACGGGGTTTCAATTTTTACGCTATTGATTTTCTCCTGATGAGATGATAGCTGAAAAAGCTCTCGAGAGACTTCCGCCCATTATATTTAAAACTGTATTTAAATTCTGTACCTCTAAACATTTATATATATATATATATATATATATATATATATGTGTGTGTGTGTGTGTGTGTGTGTGTGTGTGTGTGTGTAATGACAGTCTAGAGTGCTCGCACGAACGGAACTTGTGAACATTGCATAGACACTAGTTGACTAATACAGTAATAATTCCGTAGACAGTGTCCATGTCCATCCTTAAGCATTCTTAAATGGGCTTGATAATGATAATTAAATAATAATAATAATAATAATAATAATAATAATATATATATATATATATATATATATATATATATATATATATATATATATATATATATATATATAAACCGTTTTTGGTTTCTAAACAGCAGCTGGAAGAAATTGCAATGTGTGGACTCTCTAAGTTAATGTCTTCTGCGCAAGGTTTACATTGCACTAAAAACTGATTTGAAGTTTGAAAAGTGCTTCCATGGTTCACTTAAAGGAAAGGAGGTTCCACTTAGAAATCCGGGACCATTTCCATTGTTTGGACGATAGAAAATTTGACATGTGAACACACTTATTAAGAGAGAGAGAGAGAGAGAGAGAGAGAGAGAGAGAGAGAGAGAGAGAGAGAGAGAGAGAGAGAGAGAGAGAGAGAGAGCGCATATTTAAACAATTTTATGAGTTCGAAATCTCAGCGACTATTGATCAGAATTTAACAAATGAAGGCTCGTTGCAACGCTAGGGACCTAAATTGTGTAGTGGGCTATGTGACATTTTCCCTTAATTTCGCACATTACGGGGATTATCCACCATCCAGAGCCTATGTTAGACACTTTTTTTACAGTCATAAAATGTTTCAATCATAATCATTTGTTTTCCTGGTTTTGCATATGAATTACAAAATATCTGATACCTTCCCCCAAAAAACCTGGCCTTAATGGAGGAAACACTAAAGCTTGCTGCTATGGTTTCAAATGATTTGAAATAACAGCAAGGGGAGACTTGATTCCAAATATTTCTCAAGTCCCCTCTTTGGTTTTAATACATAAAGTAAATTTCATAGTGTATGAAGATTATTTGAAACTGGAGATATTAATAATCGTATCCTATTTCCAAAAGAGGGGATATATAACATATGAGAAATATTTGGAATTAATTCAAAGGAAAGTGGAATATTTTAAATAAACAATGTTGTCGCTGATAAGGATAAAACCCAAGATAAAAACTCTAGCTATATCTTGATTGGATAAAAGAAATCTGGCTTATCAATGAAAACTATATAAAAAAAAAAGAAAAGAAACATGGCGATTGGCTTAAATACTTGAATAATGTACGTATTCACGTTCATTCATAAAATTTATAGAAAGAAATATAAAAATAAAACTCTAATCTTTTAGATGAGGATTCTATTGTGTAAATTTTAAATGAATGTAATAGATTCTTTTAAAAGTTTAAAATTATTTGTTTGTACATCTAATTAAATTAGAAGAAAAAAATAATTTGTATGTTACTGCGCTATTTTTTTTAATAGTATTTTCAAGTAATTTGTATATTTTAAGATTTTATGTATAATTTTTATTATTTATTTATTTTTAGATAAGTGTTTTGACATTACAAGCATTTATGTAGAGAAATGATCGTGCAAGTGTTTGTTTTTTTATTATTAAATTCACGGTATCTTTTGTTTATTAAATTGCTATGTGAAACTACAGATTAGTTTTTAAAAAATGGATTTCGAAATAACATTATTTCAGCACAATCTTTCCTCTGCAAGGGTACCATTTTTTAATTTAAATAAACATCACAGTTTCTCTCATTCCTTTTTTGTTTGTTTGAATAATTATGATTAATTTCTCCGTTTCTTGATATAATAGTAACAAGGCCAACGATTCTGTGTTTCGCATGTCCAAATAGACAAATGAACCAGAATGCTTGACTTTAATCAAAACCGGAAATTGACAGTTTAAATACTTCAAAATCTCCTTCAAATCACGAAGTAAACATGTTTCCATCATCATCATCATCATCATCATCATCATCATCATCATCATCATCATCATCATCATCATCATAATCATAATAATAATAATAATAATAATAATAATAATAATAATAATAGAAGAAGAAGAAGAAGAAAAAACTTGAAACTGACTGATTAACAGAATTTGGCAGTACTTCAAAATCTCCTAAATTAAATTGTTAGGTGAAAGTACAACATAGTTACAAAATACTCTCCACTCCCCCATGTTTAAAATGGCTTTCTAAATAACGATTTCAGTGCGGTAACATAGATGCATAACTATCATCTTATTTTATTTCGAATTATTTACTCAAGAACCAAATATGATGGAATATTTTTTATTCGTAGTTATGGACTGTGTTTTTTTATTTTTTTTTAAACCTATTTCGTAGTGATACAAATTAAAAATAATTAAATTCAAACAAAAATCTTTTTCTTATTTCGAATTATTTAATCTAGTAAAAATTCCATTTTGTACTTGATTACTAAAGTAAAAACAACAAAAAAAACGTTGATTTTACAATTAACTTTGGGGGGGGGTCGATCTCTATATCACATAAAAAAAAAAACAAATTTCCTAATCACCGTTATGCTCCTATTTACTTGCCTCCTCATGAGGGCAGAGTTTTTAATGTGGGAGAAATCCAGCTCCCCAAAAAGGGGCATTCTGGATAGGAACAAAAATAAAATTTGCCTCTGTTTAGAAGGATTTATCCTCCACGGATCGAGGTCAGAAAAGGTGAAGTTTAGTATCGGAACTCTTGTCAACAATACATAAACAATGATATCGGTTAGAAGTTCTTTTGAAAAAATAAACAATATTAACAGAACTTTAATAATAAAAAAAACACTTTATTTATTTAAACAAAACTTTCTTTTTATTTTAAACAATATAAACAGAACTTTTTAAAAATTATTTTAGATAAACAATATAAACGTTCTTTAATTTATAATTTTAAACAATATAAATAGAACTATTCTCCTAATGACCGATTATTAATCACGTGTTTATTGAAAATTGAATCACCTGTTTTTTTCATATAAACTATTTAAATTAAAATTTAATTATACGCGTGTATTATCTGGTCCACTTCGATTATGGAAAATATCAACATGACGAAATTAGTGACCTTATTGACCCCTCGATACACGCGCAAACCATCGAAGGTTTATGGGTCCCTTGTTAAAAAAAGAAAACAAAAAAAAAAGGGAGAAAAGTTGTAAACAGAATCTTTTGAAATGCATACGGTGGAATCCATGTAGCAAAGAAGAGAAAGGGGGAAATCTTTCCCGTATAATCAAAAGCATTCGTGAACGATAGTTGTATAAAAAACTTGTTTGTATCATTAAACATTTTTTAAAAGTTTCTTGTAATTTTTTTACTTGCTTTCAACCTTAGCATTTTCCTTTAAAATAACGACTTTTATAGGTTTTTGGATATGCTGAAAACGAATATCGCATTTAAATGTAGTAGTGTTCCGTATATTAAGCATTATAATTTCCTTCGTGTAAAGTACTGGCCATAGTTGTACGCGCAAGCGAGCATATTTTTGCTGTATAACCATAACTTTTAACATAAATTATATTGCTTAACATCCGTAAACTACTTATCTGCGGAAACTTTAAATTCGATATTTGTTTTCAGCGTACTCGAAAACCCGTGAAGTCATCATTTTAAAGGAAAATGTTAAGGTGGAAACCAAGTAAAAGTTTACCGTTTAAAATTATAAAAAAGTTCTTTTTATATTGTTTAAAATAAAAAAATAAGAAAATACTCTATTTATATTATTTAAAATTAAAAAATAAATTTAAGGCTTATATTTTTAAATATTTATAAAAAAGTTTTATTTATTCTGTTTAATTTTTTTTTTTAAAGTTCTGTATATATTGTTTAAATAAATAAAACGTGTTTATTCTTTAAAAAAAAAAGCTGTAAGTTCTTTTTTTATATAAAACTGTTAACTTCTGAAATAGCAATATCATTGTTTATTGGCTGGTAACATAACGGTGATTTGAAAATTATGTTCATTTTATGTGAAGAATCGAGAGTATTTTGCTACTAATATCCAGCTTGATAAATAAAAATTTAAAAGTAAAATTATTATTTGTTTATCGGGCGGACGTTTAGGAAATTGACCCCCCCACCTCTAAATTCCACAATTTACTTCTTTTTTTTTTTTTTTCACATAAATCTCATCGATTACAAACTTAACTTTCAGATTAAAAAAAAAATTGAAAAAGATTATTTTTATGAATTTTATCCTCGGGGATCAGCTTTCAATTATAACGTTCTACTAAATTGAACACGTACTTTGTGACCATCACCGAGAAAAATATTGCGAATCTCATAAGATTAACATGGAAAAAGAAAAAAAAAGTGTAAATTGTGGAATTTAGAGGTGGGGTCAATTTCGTAAACGTCCGCCATTTATTGTGTGACCTTAATAACGGACACGTAATAAATATTTACTTTCAATGTTTTTGTTTGTTTGTTTTTTATTTTTATCTTATTTCAAACTAATATAAATTATTACATATCATGCTTAACTTAGTACAAATTGCAACGCATTTCTGGTGAAAACATTATTACCGACTAAAGTGTCATGTCGACATATTTACAATCATATGGCGCTTTTGTTGATTAAAGATCTTTTAAACCTACGCATTACAGGTGAAAACATTATCTACTTAAGTTTCATGTCAAAATAAATAAAATCATATAGTGCTTTTGTTGATTTTTTTTTTTACAAGGTGGTCACCACTTATCAAGGCCCAGAAGCCATTCAGGGATAAGGGTTATTGTAAGTACAGTACGTTAGTGTGGATATTTAAAGTGTCAACTTAAGGGGGCGGTTCATCAGGAATTTGTTTACGTTGGACTTGAAGACATCCAAGTTGTAGTCAGTATTAGGGATCTTTTAAACCTACGCATTTCAGGTGAAAACATTATTACCTACTTACATGTTATGTTGAAATTATTACAAAGCAATTAGTACAAAGCAATTATTACAAAGCAATTATTACAAAGCAATTATTACAAAGCAATTAGTACAAAGCAATTAGTACAAAGCAATTATTACAAAGCAATTATTACAAAGCAATTATTACAAAGCAATTAGTACAAAGTAATTATTACAAAGCAATTATTACAAAGCAATTATTACAAAGCAATTATTACAAAGCAATTAGTACAAAGCAATTATTACAAAGCAATTATTACAAAGCAATTATTACAAAACAATTAGTACAAAGCAATTAGTACAAAGCAATTATTACAAAGCAATTATTACAAAGCAATTATTACAAAGCAATTATTACAAAGCAATTAGTACAAAGTAATTATTACAAAGCAATTATTACAAAGCAATTATTACAAAGCAATTAGTACAAAGCAATTAGTACAAAGCAATTATTACAAAGCAATTATTACAAAGCAATTATTACAAAACAATTAGTACAAAGCAATTATTACAAAGCAATTATTACAAAGCAATTATTACAAAGCAATTATTACAAAGCAATTAGTACAAAGTAATTATTACAAAGCAATTATTACAAAGCAATTATTACAAAGCAATTATTACAAAGCAATTATTACAAAGCAATTATTACAAAGCAATTAGTACAAAGCAATTATTACAAAGCAATTATTACAAAGTAATTATTACAAAGCAATTATTACAAAGCAATTATTACAAAGCAATTATTACAAAGTAATTATTACAAAGCAATTATTACAAAGCAATTATTACAAAGCAATTAGTACAAAGCAATTATTACAAAGCAATTAGTACAAAGCAATTATTATAAAGCAATTATTACAAAGCAATTATTACAAAGCAATTATTACAAAGCAATTATTACAAAGCAATTATTACAAAGCAATTAGTACAAAGCAATTATTACAAAGCAATTAGTACAAAGCAATTATTATAAAGCAATTAGTACAAAGCAATTATTATAAAGCAATTATTACAAAGCAATTATTACAAAGTAATTATTACAAAGTAATTATTACAAAGTAATTATTACAAAGCAATTAGTACAAAGCAATTATTACAAAGCAATTAGTACAAAGCAATTATTACAAAGCAATTATTACAAAGTAATTATTACAAAGCAATTATTACAAAGCAATTATTACAAAGCAATTATTACAAAGCAATTATTACAAAGCAATTATTACAAAGCAATTATTATAAAGCAATTATTACAAAGCAATTATTACAAAGCAATTATTACAAAGCAATTATTACAAAGCAATTATTACAAAGCAATTATTACAAAGCAATTATTACAAAGCAATTATTACAAAGCAATTATTACAAAGCAATTATTACAAAGCAATTATTACAAAGCAATTATTACAAAGCAATTAGTACAAAGCAATTATTACAAAGCAATTAGTACAAAGCAATTATTATAAAGCAATTAGTACAAAGCAATTATTATAAAGCAATTAGTACAAAGCAATTATTACAAAGTAATTATTACAAAGCAATTATTACAAAGCAATTATTACAAAGTAATTATTATAAAGCAATTATTACAAAGCAATTATTACAAAGCAATTATTACAAAGCAATTATTACAAAGCAATTATTACAAAGCAATTATTACAAAGCAATTATTACAAAGCAATTATTACAAAGCAATTATTACAAAGCAATTATTACAAAGCAATTATTACAAAGCAATTAGTACAAAGCAATTATTACAAAGCAATTAGTACAAAGCAATTATTACAAAGCAATTATTACAAAGCAATTATTACAAAGCAATTATTACAAAGCAATTAGTACAAAGCAATTATTACAAAGCAATTATTACAAAGCAATTATTACAAAGCAATTATTACAAAGCAATTAGTACAAAGCAATTATTACAAAGCAATTAGTACAAAGCAATTATTACAAAGCAATTAGTACAAAGCAATTATTACAAAGCAATTATTACAAAGCAATTATTACAAAGCAATTATTACAAAGCAATTAGTACAAAGCAATTATTCCAAAGCAATTATTACAAAGCAATTATTACAAAGCAATTATTACAAAGCAATTATTACAAAGCAATTATTACAAAGCAATTATTACAAAGCAATTATTACAAACAATTAGTACAAAGCAATTATTACAAAGCAATTAGTACAAAGCAATTATTACAAAGCAATTATTACAAAGCAATTATTACAAAGCAATTATTACAAAGCAATTATTACAAAGCAATTATTACAAAGCAATTAGTACAAAGCAATTATTACAAAGCAATTAGTACAAAGCAATTATTACAAAGCAATTAGTACAAAGCAATTATTATAAAGCAATTAGTACAAAGCAGTTGTAAATACAAAAAAAAAAAAGACTTATTCCTTCCATACACGTGTAATCCAAAATGTCCTTAAATAATAACCAACTTAGGGGCATCAGAACTTACATAAAAATTGACCTGAATTAATATCACGTGTGTATTATGCGCATCTAGTTGAACTTTTGAAAGGCATTGAAGACAGACATGTACTGGAATTCTATTTGCAAATGTTTATGCTATTGAATTAAAAAAAAAAAGAGGGCTACCATACTGCCACATGATCATAATGTTGCAAGATCAGGATAAGATCAGAACAGTTCGTCAAATTGATAAAATTGTCATTAGAGATACCAGGACCTGAAAATCCAGAGTTTCGTGTTTTAATTGAACTTTGCGTCTTTAATGGTTCATGGTACAACCTCAATGCAATTGATTGATTATGTGATAAGATGTTTCTTAATGATGTGTTTTTTTTTAATTTCCAACTACCGTGGAATTTCTGCTAGTTATTATCATTATTATTATTATTATTATTATTATTATTATTATTATTATTATTATTATTAGTAGTAGTAGTAGTAGTAGTAGTAGTAGTAGTAGTAGTAGTCTTAAGTTTTGGATGTTTTTAGTTGGATTTTTTTCTTGAATATCCTTTGATTTTAGTCATTCAAGCTGTACCTTAACATTTTTGCCGTTTTTAACAGGCAAGTCTTTTTGCATGATTTGGAAAAGAAATTCTCTCGTCAATCGGATTAAACCATTTATGGTGGCTTTCCGTTATGATCCCAAGCGTTTCAATTACAATCGGGATCACATTGAATTCTTTACATTTCCATAGTCTAATTCCTATTTCAGATCTTGATGTTTATTTATTTTTCATTTTCCTTCTGTTGCGCTCGAAAGGGCAGGCTATGTCAATCAGCAAGTTCTCTTGTTTTCGTTCAGAAAAATTATGTCAGGTTTGAAATGTTCAATGACCTTATCAGTTTATATGCGCAAACCCAAGACGTAGTCTGACTTTGTCGTTTTCCTGTACTACTTCTGGTTTATGCGCATATTTCTCATTGTGGTCTAATTCATACAGTCTGCATATATTCCAGCGTAGAGTCTGAGCGATTTTGAAATATATGATCCAACTACATTATAATAGCGAAATTCGATATAATAATATATTAATTATATATTTGATATTGAATTTCAAGGGAGACCAATGGTTTCTACTTCATTGCATTGTTAGAGTAATGAATATACCCAAATATTATGAAAAACGATAGGGTGGAAAAAATTATTAAAGAAAACATTTTTTGGGCGAAAATTAGCGAAAATAAAATTTTGGCTAAAAAAAAAAAAAAAACACCGGAGAGTTTCAAAGGGGGGGGTAATTAGGGTTTTGCTTTGTTTTAGCACAACTGAGTTACTTCCCTTGTTATTAAGTCATGTCTTTCCAAAGAAATATGGCTACGATTTGTTACGATGAAGATTGAAAACTCATTTTTATTTTTAATAATGCGATAATATTTAAGTACTTCTGACATACCAGTTAAGTAGATATCCTTGCTTTTAATTGAACTTGACACAAAAAATCAGTAGATACCATTGTTTTTTAATCAATTTTTCCGTTTTCCAAATTTGTTATCATAGCGTAGTTGCACCAAATATATTTAGATTTCCTTCACTATATTTACTTCATCTTCAACACTAAGTAAACTTCGATCGCATGCTTTTCTAGATAAATACAATCGATCTATTCCTTTCTTAGTAAAAGCTTCATAAATTGGAATCATTTTACGTTTTTTTTTTTTGCGTCCAAACATTTTAATTACCCATTCTTGTGTCTCGATACATCTTTTATCATTATATGTAATCAGTTTTTTTTTAAATAGTCAACCACACACACACACACACACACACACACACACACACACACACACACACACACACAGATTTATATATATATATATATATATATATATATATATATATATATATATATATATATATGCTAGCAAAAGTACCCGTCGTTGACTGGGTTCAAAAACAGCCTACAGAAAATGGACTCGGATTTATGAAAGTATGATAGGTTATGAAAAGGAAGGGTAGTAAAGAGATAGCTTCGAATTTGGTGGTATCAAAACCAAAGCAAAATATGATGAAAGTAAAAATAAAATAGATAAACCCCATAATCTGTCAACTATATTATTATTATTATTATCATCATCATCATCATCATCGTCATCGTCATCATCATCATCATCATCATCATCATCATCATCATTATTATTATTATTATTTCATAATAGTTTCATGTTTTGGGCTGGATTCTTTTTTCTTGAACAACAGGTCAATTATTTGACTTCAGACATTCAAGTTGTACCTTGTCACTTTCGCCGCTCATAACAGGCAAGGTTTTTGCAAAATTGAAAAAAAATTGTTTCGCCAATCTGATTAAACCATTTACGGTGGCTTTTAGTTATGGTCCCAAACGTTCCCATTTTTTTTTTAACTTCCATTAGTGCATTTTTTCTCTTTACTTTATATTTTCATATTTTTTTTCTGTGTGTCTGTCCCAATTTCTGCATACAGTATTATTATAATTATTAAAATATATGATGGGTGCCATAAGCTAGAATCGAAACCGAAACACGTAGCTCTCCCGCCTTATTAGTTTAAATATAATTTAAGTACATATGCATGTAAAAACAAAATAATAACGCTGAATGTATATTTTCGCATGCATAAAAACAACATGTTTAGTCGACTTACATTTGCCAAGTTCCAATTTTTCCCAATTTTGATCTCTTAACAGTTATTTGGACTTGCTATAAACCAACAGATTTATTCCACAGGTCCAAATGTATATCAATAATTGACAGTGTAGTTTGGCAGATACCGCTCCTCACACAAGGTCACTTTCTCTCTCTCTCTCTCTCTCTCTCTCTCTCTCTCTCTCTCTCTCTCTCTCTCTCTCTTTCGCTGTCTTTAATTTTAATTTAATTTTTACTTCATAGATAAAATAGTCAACGGACATGTGTTTCAATGTCACTAAGACTCATCAGCACGGATAAACATGACAAGACCCAAGCCCACAATTATCAACCAAGCAGAAAGTAGTAGTAGAAATAGCCCTATTATTATTATTTATCAATTATCAATTTATGGCATAATATTTTCGTTGTTATTTTTTTTTACCCATATATATATATATATATATATATATATATATATATATATATATATATATATATATATATAGAAAACCAGCACAACATTGGAACCGTCTGTTTCAAATTCGAACAAAGGCGACCTAAATTTGATCTTTTATGTTGGACTTTCTTCAACCTCTTTTTATTCTTGTCTTTAGCGGCTTGAGCGTTCTTTGATTCTTTTTTAACCGATATTCCAATCTTCTCTAATTTCAATTTTGCTATTGATTTAGTTCATTTTTTTTTTTTGTTTTTTTTTGTTTGTGTTAGTAATCCGGCATGTTTACTCGCAAATTGTACGGTTGTACATATCCTGAGCAAGTAAAATACTAAATATTTATCTCTTTTGTCCCCCCTTTGATCATCTGTGTGTGTGTATATATATATATATATATATATATATACTAGCAAAAGTACACGTCGTTGACTGGGTTCAAAAGCAGATAGCTTCGAATTTTAGGGTATAAAAACCAAAGCAAAATATGACGAAAGTAAAAAGAAAATAGATAAACCCCATAATTTATTATACCATACTTGTTCACACTGAAACACTTATCACAATATTCTGTGGATCTATATTAAAAAACCTCGTTAAACTTTGTGACATATTTCCATTCTATGGAGGTCAGGCGCGAACGAACACCCCATAATTTTATTATACAATATTTCTTCAAACTGAAACATAATTATCAAAGTATACTTACGCAGATAGGTATGAAAAGTCTTTATGAAAGTTTGTGCTTATATCCATTGTATGGAGGCCAGAGACCCCACAATTTTATTATACCATCCCTATTTAAGTTGAAACATACTTATCAAAGTATTATTATGTACGTCTATAACAAAAACACTTGTAGAAGATTTCTTTTAATTTTTAAATTTTTTATTTCCATACTTTGTGGACCAGGCACGAACGCAAACCCCACAATTTTCATGAACCACCGTTCTGCCAGATTAAACATACCCATTCCTCTATCATTATATGTAATCAGTTTTTTAAAATAGTCAACCATATAGGAGCCTATTCGTGACCATACACACACATACACACACACGCACACAGCTTTATATTATATTATATATATATATATATATATATATATATATATATATATATATATATATAGTCATCCACATACATATATATATATATATATATATATATATATATATATATATATATATATATATATATATATAAGAGAAAGAAAATTAAACTGCAAGTTGAACTTTACAATCAATATTTTGCTACTAAATTTCAACTTCACGTTTTAATTTTCATTTCATACAATTCGTGAGGCACCCATTTATCAAGTTTTTTTTGGCTTTCTATTTTCTCTCAAGTGGTTGGAAATCGTCGTATATGTTACGGCTAATTTAGAAGCAATATGTGTGTGGAGATTAGCTTCGACTAAAGCTCTTAATTGCTCATTGTCAGCATCAGATGGCCAACCACTACGCTCATCATCTTCAAGACTCTTGTTGCCGCCACGAAATTTCTTAAACCACCATCATGCTGTGCGTTAAGTAGTGATTCATGGACTAAACACTTCGTTGATATCGCGAGCTGTTTCAGCAGCCTTTTTGGCCTAGCTTGAATTGAAATGAAGACATAATTGGTTTAAAACGATTGTAATTTACACGATTAGATAGAACGAAAAACGCCCGTTAAAATGATATATAAAGTAAAGATCTTATAACGCAAACTTATTGGAAAATACATCATTTGAAATCAAAATTAAAAATTCCGCGAGAACCTTTTTGTCAACGTAATAGAAATCACTTGAGACAAGGCATGAACCCAATAGATGTAAGAAGCTAATAAGAATGAAAGATTATTTTCGCAAATACATGAGATCATATTGACCTTAGTCTTGAAAAGAATAAGGCTGTAGGTAGGAGGAAAACAGTGAGCAGGAAGAGAGTTCTTGTAAAGAATCTACTGGAATAAGAAGCCCTATAACTTAGTATAGGCCGTTAAAAGAAAAGAAAAAAATCACGCCAACATATTACACCATTTGTACTATAATTTATTTCGTCGCGGAATGGGGGTCGTTAGGTACATTTTCGGTGGCTTTCCACTTGTTTACTGCAAAATGAGAATAACTTACTCTAGTTTGAAAATCTCACGGGAGAGGATGAAATTGGGAAGGAGGAGTTTATCGTTCCCATGGGGTAGGACAACTACAGCAGCCACAGTAGCCGAGTCAGAGAAATCATAATCCCGTATTCTTCTAGTCACTAGCCGGTCAGGGTACGACCACTGTAAAGCAGCCCTGGTAACTGAAAAATTATGTCATGCCTAAGATGCAAGCAAACAAGGTCTGTCAAACAGTCAGACTGTTGACAACATATAAGAGGAATTAGAAAACATTAAAAATGGTATTGAGAAAAGAGAAAAATAGGAACACAATTTGTACTGAAACTGAACTTATTCAACATTCAATAAAAGAAAAACAAGAATTAATTCAAGTTGTTATTTCTGCGTTGGCGTTGTTTCATGGATTTTAAAGACTAAAATTTCATTTATTATTTACTTTCAACAATTGCAATAAAAAAAAAACACGAACACGGTTCGATTTATACTGAAGCTGATTCCTAAATTATCACAACCACCAATAATAATAAGCAGAGATTCAACCACGAATTTAGGTAAAATGGTATTGGAAATGGCACAGTAAAATGGCACAAGTGGATGAATAGAAAAATGTCACAAGTGAAAAATATAGAGAACAATCTCACGAGTTTATCGACATCTATCGACATGCAATAAAAATTTGCCAAATTAAAAAAAAGTATATTTACATTTAAAAGTAGATGAAGACACTCAGTTAAATCATCTCTACTACAAAATAAATTTCTACTTTTTTAGACAATTACGTGTGAAAACTCCGAAAAAAACAACAACAAAAATAAAAAAAAAAACAAACAAACAATTATTTTAGAATTTATATAGTGGACGATCAGTTTCGAATATTAATTTAACGGAAAATGTTTCTAACATTTTTAGGGCAGTTAACTAATTTTTTTATCTCTAACCCTAAGTCCGACTGGCAAAATCGTAACAATACACGAAATCGCCTTAAAAAGTAAAATGACCTGAATTTATCTTGTAGCAATTGCAGCAGTAGTAGCAGCAGACACAGTGACACTTCGCAGTTTACTAGTTTTTTTTTTACAGGGGAGTCACCATTTATCAAGGCCCAAACGCCACTCGAGGATAATGAATGTACGGTTGTCACTGAGACAACAGCGTATTAATAGTTAATAATGGAAATTGGGTAGGGGGCTCTAGGCAACCATATTGTAGTCAACTGGAAAGCAAGCCAGCAGAACAGAGTCTCACAAGCGATCACGTCTAGGAAAGAAACTTTGTTGATGGAATTTGCGTTTAGATTTAGGCACAAATAGAGAGTGGGAGAGGAACTGTTGATAGTTGTTGTAGATAGACAAGTGTTTGTTGTGAAAGTTTGGCAAAGGGAAGAAACTTAGATTGAATCTGCCTTTGGTTTATAAGTTTGGTGCTGATTGGTGCAAGCATTCAACTTTCCTTCTGGCTTGACCAATCAAAGGCCATCTCTCAGGCGAACTGAACACGTGACAGGGTTTATAAAACACACGGCAACTTCCCCTTTCCTTTCCAGAAACAGGAACTCTACGTCGCTCAGATTAAACCTTAACTTCTTTTAACAGAACCACTCGAGCTTTTGGCCCTTGATTCGACTTTGACAAGGAGATATTTAATTGATCATGGTTAATGGCGGACCCTGACTTTGACACAAATACATGAAATCTTTTTTCTCTAACCTTCCTAACCTTTTTGTCTTCGCTCATGTTCATATTCATATTCATCTTCATATTCATATTCACATTCATATTCATATTCATATTCACATTCATCTTCATATTCATATTCATCTTCATATTCATCTTCATCTTCATCTTCATATTCATATTCACATTCATATTCATATTCATCTTCATCTTCATATTCATATTCACATTCATCTTCATATTCATATTCATCTTCATATTCATCTTCATCTTCATATCATATTCACATTCACATTCATATTCATATTCACCTTCATCTTCATATTCATATTCATATTCACATTCATATTCATATTCATATTCATATTCATATTCATCTTCATATTCATATTCATCTTCATATTCATATTCATATTCACATTCATATTCATATTCACCTTCATCTTCATATTCATCTTCATATTCATCTTCATCTTCATATTCATATTCACATTCATCTTCATATTCATCTTCATATTCATCTTCATCTTCATCTTCATATTCATCTTCATATTCATATTCACATTCATCTTCATATTCATCTTCATATTCATATTCATATTCACATTCATATTCATATTCATATTCATATTCACATTCATATTCATATTCATATTCATATTCATATTCATATTCATATTCACATTCATATTCATATTCATATTCATATTCACATTCATATTCATATTCATATTCATATTCACATTCATATTCATATTCATCTTCATCTTCATATTCATATTCACATTCATATTCATAGACTTGTTTTTTTACTAACACTTGTTTCCATTCTTCTTTTACTTAACGAAGATAACCAATAAAGTTGTTTTTTATGTTAAAGTAAGATTTTGTCGTTCTATTCTACAACCTCCAATGCCCGCCTCCGCTCGGCACTAATCACAATGAAGATGTTTTATCAAATCTGAATTTAAAAAATAAAAAAAAAACTTTTCTAATTATTAAAATATTTCCTGATTTTACATTTTCCCCCTTTATTTTAGGTTTATTTTTATTATTTCTTTTTAATTTTCAAAGCATAATTAACGTAAAATGATCTGTTCTTATATTGTTTATATATCTATAAAAGTGAGAATGTGTGTGTATGTGTGTGAGTACACTTCTCAACCTTTATACTCAATGATTTTTGATTTACAGACTTGAAATTTGGTATATAGAGTATTCAGACATGCGGAAAACTTTTTAATCAGTTTTCATCCGAAAAAAAGGGCTGATAAGGGGCTAAAATGTGCAAAAAAAATTTGATTTTTTCGGCTCAATTTTATCAAAACGGTTAATAAAACAAATTGTTTCAAGTAATTTTATTAATAAAACAGAAAAGAAATTAATATTCGTGGTTTTGTGTTTATTCAGCCAAGTATTTTTAAAGATCGGGATGATTCATCGGAAGCGTGGGGGTTGTTTATCTGCGAATCCACCCCCTAAAAATGTAAATAAATCAAGTTTTTTTGTTACATTTTTATCAAAAAAAAAACAAACAACAACAACAACAACAACAACAACAACAAAAACAGAAGACAAATCCCTATTTGCCGGCTAGGAGACATTTTTCAGATTTGTGGTGATCACTGTGTAAAAAAAAAAAAATTAAAAATTAAAAAAAAAAAATATCGATGTCTTCATTTTTGAAAACTTGTAAAATACTACTAAAAAGAAAACTATGACTATCTAAACTAAATAACTAACTAAATAGTCGGATCATTCTATCGCTCCAGTAGATATCTCACTACCTGTACATATAAGAGCCAAGTATGTCCTTGGATGGAGTACTGTTATCACATCTGAGCAGGAGTTGCTCGGAACATCTATTCTTCCTTAACTGAGTTCAACACCTAGTAGGTGATGCCCTTTTCTCTTCCCTGCAATCTGTTTCTTATAGAAGTGACGTTGCGAGCCTGTCTCTACTCTATCGTTATTTTATTATGGTTTCCTTTTGCCAAAATTTTACAAAAAACACTCATTTATGTACAACCATTATAAATAACATCACCTGCTCACTATCGGTGCATAAATCTAAACGTGGATTTCGTAACCAAAGCTTTTTTCCTCGAACTGTCTGCCTGTGGAACTCTGTTCCACTGGTCTGTTTTCCAGCTGAGTACAATATCGTCGTCTTCAAGTCCAACGTAAACAAATTCTTGTTGTAGGGCAAGTCATTTATATTATAACTTGTCAGGGATAACCCCTAGTTAAACAACAAACATTTTTTTTGTGCGTAGAAAGACTGTTCTGAATGAAATAATATTTTGTAATAAATAAATAAATAAGATAAATAAACTAAAAAAAAAAAGTTTCAGCGTGTTATAGATTATTAAATTCTATATTACTCTGTTCCGTCTGCCTGCTTCCCACCTGACTACAACTTGGATGTCTTCAAGTCCAACGTTAACAAATTCCTAATGAACCACCTACTTAAGTAAACACTTCATTAAATCTCCACACTAACGTAATGTACTTGCAATAACCCTTATCCCTGAGTGGCTTCCGGGCCTTGATAAGTGGTGACCACTGTGTAAAAAAAAAAAAGTACTTCTTCCAAACTCCTGAGCTTAACGTTCATAGGGAACATCAGTTGGAAATGATACATAGAGAGCATTGCCAAAGCTGCTGCGAAGAAGGTGGGCTCTCTCTACCGTGTTAGAAAGTTGCTTACGCCTGAAAGTATCCTGTACCTTTACAAGGCCACCATTCGCCCATGTATGGAGTATTGTTGTCACATTTGGGATGCTGCATCTGCTACTGGTCTCTCCCTCCTGGACAAGGTTCAAAAGAGAGTAACCAACCTGATATGTCCTGAACTCTATCCTCTATCCCACCGACTAAATGTTGCATCTCTCTGCCTGTTTTACAAGTATTTTAATGGTGGATGCTCCGACGAACTACAAGTCGTATTATACCCTCAATGTAAATACCTCCGTCAAACCCGAGAAGCAACAAAATCCCAACCCTACACAGTAGAGATCCTTAAATGTAAGAAAGCCTTCTGCTTCAATGGCTTCTTCCTCAGAACTGCTATACTCTGGAATTCTGTTCCGGATTCCTGCTTCCCCAACTGTACTGACGTGCAATGTGAACAGACATCTTGCTGCTCAACTCCCTACATAGTATCCTTGCAAGTTAAATCCAAGTGGCACTGTGCCTTGTTGTTTGGGGTGAAAATGTAATAAAAAAAATTCTACTTCGTTTTATATAAGTTATTTGTTTGAATTTTTTATTTATTTTTTTTGTTTATTTTTTAATTTCTCGACTGTTAACTATTCTGTACTTTTACCAAGTGAGTATATATTTATTTAATAGTATGAGGGAAAGTAGCCTGGCCTTATTAACAAATTAAAAACTATTGAAGCGAGCCCCCCCCCCTTAAAAATACTTTGAAAAATTAGTTTTATTTCCTTAAAAAAATAACGGAAAAAAAAATTCTGTAAAAATATTTATTTTAAAATATTAAGGAGAGGGGTTGCCCGTATTTAAAACTACAGGGGGTTGAATCTAGCTTACCGCCCCATTCGCTTTACCCTAACGATCCTAATTTTCCGTTACTAAATTGTTTTCGCTTCATGCAATTTTTTCTATTTATTCACTTGTGTCATTTTTACTGTGCTATTTTTCTAGTGCTATTTTTCTCGAGCACCATGCAACTAGAGATGCAGTATACACTGTACACGTGTATTAAGGTACATGTATCCAGGCATAGCAGATTAGTCGACACATCTGCACATATCCACACCCGTATGCATATCTATATAGGATTTTATTGTTAATAATATATATATATATATATATATATATATATATATATATATATATATATATATATATATATATGTGTGTGTGTGTGTGTGTGTGTGTGTGTGTGTATAATGTATAAAATATAATATAATGTATAAAATATAATATAATGTGTGTGTGTGTGTGTATATATATATATAATATAATGTATATATGATGATGTATATATATATTATAATGTATATATATAATATAATGTATATATATATATGATGTATATATATATATAATGTATATATATAATGTATATGTATAATGTATATATAAATTAGTAATAGTAGTAGTGGTGGTGGTGGTAGTATATGATGTCATCTCTTTGTGACGTTATAAAGGATTTCCCGGTGTTTTACATGCAGATTAATGAGACAGAAAATCAACCTTTTATATGTGATTCCATAAAGGATTTGCTAGGTGTATTGTAACATTGTTTAAATTGATGACGTCATCGCTCTAAGGTGTCATCCAATATTTTTTTTTTTTTTTTTTTTACAAAGGCATCACCACATTATCAAGGCCCAGAGGCCACTCAAGGATAAGGGTTAAAGAGTGTACAGTAGAAGTTGGTCAATATAGTAATCATTAGTAATGAAAATTTGGTAAATTTAATAACTTATATGGAACGGCTCATCAAGAACTTATTTACCTTAGACTTGAACACAACCATATTGTAGTCAGCCGGAAAGCAGAAAAACGGAAGACAATTCCATAGGCGTGCAGTTCTAAGAAAGAAGCTTTGTTCATGGAATCTATGTTTAGGTTTAGGCACAGATAAAGAGTGGGGGAAATTATTGATAGTGTTTACAGCTAGACGAGTGTTTCTTGTGAAAGTTTGGCGAGGGGGGACCATAGATTGAAGCTCAGTTGAACACTTTCCATGAAAATAACGATACATCAGAGACAAACTCGCAACATCTCTTCTGTGAGATAGAGGTTGTAAGGAGGAGAAAAGGACATCTCCTACGAGGCTACGAAGTCTATTTTGAACTCTATCAAGGCAGGACAAGTCCTTTCTAGCAGCTCCTGCCCAGATGTGGCAACAGTATTCCATCCTTGGACGTACCTGGCTCTTATATAGATAGAGAATAGCATCAGCAGTGAGATATCTACTGGATCGATAGAAAGATCCCACCATTTTTCCAGCGGCCTTGGCAACAGATTTGATATACGTGTTCCATTTAAGATCAGGAGTAATGGTCAAGCCCAGAATATGCACGGAGATATGCACGGAGATATGCACATAAAAACTACAAGTTAACAAAATCCGCATAGTTTTAGTTGTATATCTACCTATATATGTCGATTATTATTTTCAATGATAATTAAATTCGGTATGAATTATTTCCCCCTGGGACATCTGGAGGTAGTCTCTCTTAGATCTGAATATATATATATATATATATATTATTTGAGGGTAAACATTTACGTATGGTCGCTACAAATAGCCATCTGTTTCAGTCAAAGAGACATCATCAGGCGACCTGGAACATCTTGACGCCAAAAAGAAAAATGGGATAGATAAGAGAGCTCTCTTATTTATCCCATTTTTCACAGAGAGCTCTCTTATCTATCCCATTTTTCTCCGTTCTACAGCATATATTCTAGATGGTCTCCGTTTATCTTTTGTTTTTTTGGGGGGGTCACCATACACACGCACATGTATTATTAATTTTTTCGGTTTTCTTATGGGATAATCATCTTTAGTTAACTGTTACGTGTAATTATATTCATGTACATATTCTACATGATTTATACTTGCATAATATTTGCGTTTTTACGCAAATATTATGCAAGTATAAATCATGTAGAATATCTGCATGAATATAATTACATTTAATTTATACTAAACACAAAATTCTTTCCATATATATTTATGCATACGTATAAATTCCTGCTAGAGTTTTTGATCTACAGACATAAACTTTATAAGGTATTTGAACTCATGCGAAATTTTATATTTGGGTTTTAGCCCGAGAAAATCGGTAGACAAGTGTGAAAATTAAAAAAAAAAATGAATTTTGCCAGATGAAGATCGAACGCCGGAATTATGAATATGCATGCATAACGTAGTAGCTATTTGTTTATGTTTTAATTTTCAGTTTTGCAATAAACAAATCTTCATAACTCAGTCATTAACGGCAAAGGAAAAAATAATTCGTAAGCTAAACGTTTCGGGTTTTATTCTTGAGTCATTTTTTTCTTAACTTTTTAAATAATTACTATATATTGGATCTAATATAAGATCAAATAAAAACTAAGTCTGCATTAATCAAAATATCATATTTAAGCGTATTTTACGACTGGGCAATATATATATATATATATATATATATATATATATATATATATATATATATATATATATATATATATATATATATATATAAGAGCAAATAGTTACTAAAATATGTTAAAAACACTTTGAAAAAGAGATAAAAACATATTTAATCTGAAAAGGAAAGACTTAATAAGTTGATAGTCCTTAATCCGCGGAGTTTCGAAGAAATACTTTCCTTCTCATCAGAGGGTAGGAATTAGCAAAATGCGGGATCGGATTTTGCATACAAAAGTATTTGATGAAACTGCAAGTAAGTCAAAAATCTTACTTGATAACAAAAGGTGAAGCAGAGGAAATAGGGTGAGGAAAAAGGTGATTTCACGTGAATATATATATATATATATATAGAGAGAGAGAGAGAGAGAGAGAGAGAGGGAGAGAGAGAGAGAGAGAGAGAAATATGTATATGTGTGTGTAATTCTATGATATTATCACATAAAATGGTATAACGGGATATAATATTTTATCATCTTTCAGCATTTACTTTAACAGTGTTCACTACGTGATTAGAGCTAAGTAGTAAGTTATGAAAATATATTTATGGCAATTACGCTATATAGAATCTTCAAGTTTACACATTCTAACCGCGGAAGATTCATATTATCACACACACACACACACACGCACACACACACACATATATATATATATATACATAGATACACACACACACACATATATATACACGCATATATATATACATAGATACACACACACACATATATACACGCATATATATATATACACACACACACATATATATATACACGCATATATATATACATAGATACACACACACACATATATACACGCATATATATATATACACACACACACATATATATATACACGCATATATATACATAGATATATATACCACACACACACACACACACACACACACACACACACACACACACACACACACACACACATATATAAAAATATATGATTAAAATGAAGATATTTTTAAAAAATACATAATTGTTATTTAAAAAGAAGATCGAACCAGAAATATAAAAGTAATGTTAAAAAGGAAGAAAAAATGTATTTCATAAAAACTTTTGGAAAAAAAATCTTAATAAAAAATTACAAAAAACGAAAGTTCGATCGTAAGAAAATGGCCAATAGCAATAAAGAAAGAAAGTAAAAGTTAGCAACCTGAAAAAAAGAGGTAATTTGTTTCATTACAGTAAACAAGTAAACAAGTAAACATGTGCACGACTGCACGAGTTGGCGCATAATTACTTTTTATATTTACCTTTCTTTTTTTAGCGTAAAATTGCTCCTTGTGTTTGTGCGTATTTATTTATCGTCCGAGCAATTTGAAAATCCACGTGTCAGTCTTTTTTTTTTTTTTAATTTGAATGAAAAACTCGTTTTCTTTTTTTTTTCCTTTGTATTTTAGTCGAAAATTAAAAAGAGACACCGGTATTATTAGCAAAAATATCTATATATATATGTATCGATTTATTTATATAACTTTTTTTTTTTGTCTAGCCACACTGATGTGTCGTAAAACGATGGAATAATAGTTAATGGATGTATGTATGTTATATATAAATATGTGTGTGTGTGTGCGTGTGTGTGCGTGTGTGTGCGTGTGTGTGTGTGTGTGTGTGTGTGTGTGCGCACGCTCTCCTATATGTGGAACACGTTAGCGGAATAAATTGATGGTTTAATGTACAAAAAGAAAACTCTTTCGTAAAAATAATTCAATCTTCTTATTACCAGTAACGTACAATGTGTAAACAGAAACGTAAATCTATATATAAAAAAATAAACCGATATAAATTATCGCGCTCCAATATCGGGTTCGTTAATTGAAATGGTTAGATATCCAACTCTAAGTTAGTAACCTGGTGTCTAACCACACTGATGAGTCGTAAAACGACAAAATAGCTGCCTGTGAGGTGATTCTATTTTATACGTGTATTAAAAAAAATTTTTTTTTTTTTTTTTTTTTGCTGTCAACTTGGATATTACAACGAAAAAGAAAAAGAAAACCTGTGGAATGGAAGGAGGTAGTCTGGTCGATTAATTGATTGTTTTTTTTTGTTAGTTTTGTCCGTCCTTTCTTTTGTAAAGAAAAAAACAGGCGAGAGAAGCGAAACAAATTGGCGATATTTCTACCTGACGTTACGTCGAGAAGAAACCACCTTTACGAAATGACGCGGCTTTGTGCACTGGCGAATGTTTTAATACCGCGATGTTTTTACGTAACCTTCTGTGTGCGTACGTTCGGGCGTAGAATTCAAACATTTATAACCATATTTGAATGTGCTTGTGCTTGAATAATCGAGGGAAAGGTTTTCAAAACACCCTACTTTTATTATACAATGCAGGTTTTAACGCTGATATCCTATATTATAAAGGCTGATCACGAAAAAGGAAAGAAAAAAGAACGCCTTTTAAAGCAGTTATAAAGTGCATGTCTGTCTGTATGTCTATAAGTATGTACAAGCACAAATGTGTGCAGGAGGTGTGTGTGTGTGTGTGTGTGTGTGTGTGTGTGTGTGTGTGTGTGTGTGTGTGTGTGTTTTATGAAGAGGCGTCTAATGTGGCCAGCAATAGCATGTGTGCATCGCACTGCATCGGTTTCCTAGACACAAAGAAATCTCGGTACAACTAGAGCTCTGCAGTCTGCACCCGATTCTAATTTTCTCGGGTTTGTATTACTGTACACTACAGAGTACACATAGATTCGAAAAAGTTGTCAAAAAACAAATATATAACAAATAAATGTTATCAAAGGCAAGATAAGTTACTTTTCTCCCAAACTGGATATATTTTTGTGTTTTTATTCGATGTAACATGTTTATTCAGCTCGAAAAACATGAAGTGTTTACCGATGTATTGGAAAATTCAAAACGGCGTCCGACTCTCTCTTTAACACGGAAGTTTGGGAAAGGGTGTTATAAATAATAAACTAGAGAAAATACCATTAAAAAAACACCGAATATATGTCAGCCTATGGTAACATATATTGAGCGAATTTCCAACAGTATTATGTCTAGTTTATTACCTTTTTCTGAACTTACCGTGTTAAAGAGAGAGTCAGGCGCCATTTTGAATTTTCCAATACATCGGTAAACACTGCATGTTTTTCGAGCTGAATAAACATGTTACATTGAATAAAAACACAAAAAATATATCCAGTTTGGTACAAAAATAACTTATCTTGCCTTTGATAACATTTATTTGTTATATATTTGTATTTTGACAACTTTTTCGAATCTATGTGTACAGTAATACAACCCCATTTTCTCTCCTCAAATCATAAGATTCTACTTCTTTTAAGGCGATTACATGTATATAGCCTGATGAACCTGGCGGTAAAAATAAATGAAAAAAAAAATTTTTTGGTACTTGTGCACTTTTGCCACTATGCTGAAATAATAACGTCATTATTTTGAAAGCCGTTCTTAACATGGGGAGAGGAGGGTGTTTGTAACTATTCTGTGCTTCCACCTAACAATTTAACAAAAACAAAAAAAAATATCGTAAAGTTTGAATTTCGACTGAAAATCTATTTAAAAAAATAGCGCGGACAGTGCATAAGCGCCACAACTTTTTTTAGAGTTGGAATACGATGGAATAATAGTCCGTAGACGGCATATAAATTTAACGTAAAATGATCACCCACTTCCGAGCCTTTTTTAAATTTAGACCTAGTTTAATTTCTTGACAATCGTGTGTGTGTGTGTGTGTGTGTGTGTGTGTGTGTGTGTGTGTGTGTGTGTGTGCGTGTGAAGATTTTCCTGCTGAAAATCTACATTAAAACACATAACTAACATAATAATATACTTTTGGGGAATGGAATTGACCTTCAACAGTTCCGTTATACTCATGTTGCGCGCACATTTTCATTTTATTTATTTTTCGTATTGCCACCGGGACTTAAGGTTAGTGAAAAAGTTAAGGAACGGCATCCGTTTTTCTTATGACTTTGAACATTGACATTTTTTATACTAAAGTTTGCAGCATTTTTACCATTTTGGTCCTGAATATGACCTTAAACTATATCCAGTGGTGAGGCCCCAGCCTGCGGGCTTTGGGGAGTGTGGAGCCACCCCTTAATTGCCATTGCTCCCAGATCCACTCTGACCCGCACTGGTAGTACCTGCTAGGGTCCCAACTATGGGTTAAATAGAAACTGACTTGAAAACAAATGTTCTATTACAAAATTTTACTTAAATCTTTGGATTCGGCATTAAATAACCTGAAAAGGGTTGATATGCCGTAAAACAACCAACCAACTTTTACCATTTTACCTACTTCCAAAAAGTCAGCATAAAAGAAAATACCTAAGATATGTTGCACGCCCCCTTAATCACACACACACACACACACACACACACACACACACACACACACACACACACACACACAAATAAATTATCTTCTTAAAAAATATTTGTGTTTTAAAAAATGCTCTTTGATGCAGTATTTGGTGATCATTATCGCCAAGTGTCTCGGAAGCAAATGATCATTTTCCGTTAAATTTATATTCAAAGCTAACCCACTGATCCTCAGTTTAAATTCTCTCTCTCTCTCTCTCTCTCTCTCTCTCTCTCTCTCTCTCTCTCTCTCTCTTCGCCTAAAAATGTAGAATTTTATTTTGTTTTTTTGATGGGGAGGGAGGGGTAATATATGACGTGGATATTTTTTTTTACTAAAACATGATAGCATTTGTTCTACTCGATGAATTTTCGTAATTTTTGGATATATTACTATTTTCGATATCCTAATCAAATAATTATTTCTGTTGCTTTTGCTTAAAACAACATATTTAAAAAATCGACCTGTAGATTCTATCTTAACAAGCACCCAAAATGCTGATCATAAATACGCGTACTGTGCACCAAGAAACAAAGTGTAGTATCTGTTCTGAAATTGCGCTTTTTTAATCCTCGGTCAGTGAAAGAAATTTTACTTTTTATTTTGTCCCAATACAGAGTGTTCCTTTTTGTGGGAGCTGGATCTTCCCTACATCAAAAAAGAAAACAACATTGTGTCTAACTCTGCCCTCGTGTAGAGGCACGTAAATATAATCTTCTGAAAAGATTATGTTTGTACCTATCGCAGTTGTCAGTACTTACAACAGAGCAACCATAATGGATTCCACATGTGCTGGTGAGCCCCGAAAGACATGTTTCAGCAGCACTCTTGAAAACTCGTTACATTTTTTTTAGCTCTTATTTCAAACTAGTATACGTAGCGGGCGTTGCCCGGGAGTCCTTTTACTTTCATCTTTTGTTTCGTTTTTCTCCTCCCGCTTTTTTTTTTTTTTTTTTTTTGTTTTGTTCACTAGGAATTTTCACACAGGCAACCATCAAAGATCTCTCTCTGTCTCTGCCAGTGATCTGTCGTGTTCTCTGGAGTCTGAGTGACAACAAGTCTCTCAAGATGTCCAGTACTCTCCACTTCCATTGATAACCTTTGCAGATGAATTTGCACGATCGCAACAACCATTTACCATTGATTTCTCGCTGGTAACGACCATTGGTTTTCACTGGAAGTTGGGTGACAACAAGCCTCTCCAAGGTCACAGCTCTCATTTTAAAGGCTAAAACTTGTTGAGCCGCCCTCTTTGATTATCAATTCTTATTAAGAAGTTTTCTGCCCGTTCCATCATTGTTTCTAATTCTCGCGTGGTGACATTCAATGTCCAACCAATGATCTCTTTTGTATAAATACACTTTACTTAAAAAAAAAAAAAAAAAAAAAGAAGTAGCAAACAAAAACATTTAACGGAATGAAAACCAAAACCTCTTTTAACATAACAACGAAAGGAATTTATTTAACTGGAAAGAAGCTGGACGACATCCAAGTGAAAAAAGAAAGGTACTTTAGTCGGTTACAGATTGGATATCTTCAGGCGAAGATCGTCAATGCTAGAGTGTCTAGTGGATAGAGAGAGAGAGAGAGAGAGAGAGAGAGAGAGTGAGAGAGGGAGAGAGAGAGAGAGAGAGGGGGGGCGTGAGGGATGTCTTTCCTCGTTGCTTCCAGAAATTCTCAATTGATTCCCAAAGAGTCTGAAGATGAAATAAATGCGCCCTGCAAACTGATTGGTCAGTGTGTAACAAAATCGGCCAACAGGGACATTTTCCGCGAAAGAAAATAAGCACAGTAGAACCCCGAGATACGGCATAAAAAATTAGTAACAAAATACAGCACAGCATATAATACACATGTATATAATCAATTAACATTATAGATAATACCGTAAGGTGAGGCAAATACCGTAATTCTACATCGTATTCTAGGGCCACCGTATCCCGGGGTTCTATTGTACTTATTTCTGATTGCTATACGTAAGACCTTATCCTCAAGTTGCTCACAGGCCTTGATAAACAGTGATACATAAATATAAAAAAAACTTCCGAATTTCAAAATGAACATCTCATACATGTAAATTAATGTCTAACTCATTAAAATTAGAAGACAACTTCACAGGTGCTTGTGTTTTCGTTCTCTCGACAACGGAAATTGAATTAATATTCGTTTTTACTTTTAGTTACTATTAAATATTTCTTGAAAATCAGAAATACATTAATGCAAAATAAAATCTCATTTGAAATATAATTTAACTAGCTGACGTACCCGGCGTTGCCAGGTTGTATTTGATATATTTGAATATTCCGCCCTGATACCATATTGATTAAACAAAACATTAATCTATAATGGCTTCTTTTCTCACATCCCCCATGATGTAGGGACGAGAGGAGGTGCGTTTTATTTTATAGAGGTTTCGTCAGTAGCCTTAGTCTTCTTTTCTAGTTTAATCTTTTATCATTTCGTCCTTCTTCTTTCAAATATGATGTAAGAATTGCAGTTATTATTTTATACTAACGGCTGCGCCGCGTCGGCATACACAACGCCGAGTCAAATACAAAATCGAGTGCACTGAACATGAAGTACATTCTGAAAAAACAAAAATATCCTAACTAAGGGTAAGGATAATGAGTAAACGTTGGATAAAATGATGGTTAAAATTATTACGAACTTGCCAGGATTCGAACCTGGAATCTTCTGATCCGTAGTCAGATGCGTTATCCATTGCGCCACAAGTCCTGTCCATATGCCGAAAGATGTTACCGCGACTCTATACAGGCAGTTCTAATTTCCCTTGACATGGGCAGGTAACTTTTTCAACAAAGTCACAAAACGGCCCAAAAACCCTTATTTCGGGCTTTTTGTATGACTCGGCGTTGTTCGTTACCAACCATATATTGATAAGGACAATCTATGGACTCACACCTTTCAGGGAAAAAGTTTTATTGGTATATAGGCACATATGAATAAATAAATGAACATTTAGAATTGTATTAATAGTATAGATCGTAGTGCATATCTGAAAACTGTTAACTCTCTTTTGATTTAACTATTAAAGATTCATTATATAAAGATGACATTAGTAATCTATTCTGTTTATGAAATAATCCAAATTTAGGTTTCAACAGTGCATATCTGAACACTGGTAAATGTATTTGTAGCATTCATTTTGGAGAGCTTCTACATATACAACATTATGGGTGTGACCTCCAACAGATGTGTAAATGTAAAGTTTTTCAGGACTTTCAATGCGTGAGCAACCAATATACAACTGGCCAAGAGAAAAGCAACGTGTTTGAAGATTAAGTCTAACAACTTTGAAGCTTTGTCCTTGAACTTTATTTGTAGACATGGCAAAACTAATTTTTATTTAAAATTGTAAATGCTTGAACTGAAATAGCATGTCAGAAGGAATAAGGGGGTTACCTTTAAACGTTCCAATTGTAATCATGGCTTCCAGAACATTAGTTTTCAAAGATTTTATTGTTAACCATGTGCCATTACACAGTTTAGATTGATCAAGACTTCTTAATAACTGGAACTCCTTTCTTCAATATTAGTTTATAATGTGGCATTCCATGCTGTTGTACTGGATTCTACAGGAAATTCTACTGCCTGATCTTCATAAATAATGCAATCAATGGATCCATAACTCTTACAAAATATTATAATTGATCATATCAACAGCATCATTTCTAGGGGAAAAGATTGCTCTTTCACCAAAGCCATCCAACATTGCGGAAATTTTTAGCAATATCCGAGAAAACGTTAGTCATCAGGTCACCAATTAAATTTGCCGCCTGGCCACATAGTAATTTATGCAATTGAAGATTCAGTGTTATTGAACGAGTACCAATGAAAAGGAGGTGATTTGAAAAAGAGTGCTGCAGACTGCTCATCAAATAAATGTGTCCTCATAAGAATAGTCTTCAAACTGAAAACCAAAGACGTAGTTACCACGCAGTGTTGCAGAAGTGCTGGATTTTCATATCACAGTTTGAATGGAAAGAAACAATTTGGGATCGAATCAAACGTTTGGTTCCCAAGGACAGCAGCATTTTGCTTGATAGATAAATCACTTATTACAGACTATAACATTTTGTTAGGCTTATCTCTGTTTTTTTTAGCATTCTAAGTGTAAATTTCGGAATACGATGTAAAAAGAATAGATTTACATTTACGTTATTTTAATGACTTGGCAACTGCCGCTTGGCACTTCTACCGTCGTGAGCTGGATGAATATAAACTTTAAAAAAAAAATTCATTATTTTGAGCAAATTCAAATTTTATTGAATTTCGTTTAAAAATAATGAGCAAGAGAACTTCTGTTTATGTTTGAATGATTGTTTTCGTGTCAAACTTTCATTAGTTGAGTTCAGTATTGTGGCGGTTTGGATTGTAAATGTCGACTTTTATAAGTTTTCGAGTATGCTGACAACGAATATCACAATTAAATTTGGAGTTGATAAGTCGTTTACCAGATATGAAACCATCTGATATCCAACGTAAATGCTAATGTAATTTCAGACAGTCATTTTGTTTACACAATCGAATAGTTAGTAATGTGCAGGTTTGTAAATGAAGCAGACGACAAAGCAAGTATTTTCACATACCCCCTTGAAAAATGAGGTGCTTATTCCGAAAGCTGTTCTTAACATAGGGAAATAAGCGGTGTTTATTCCAAAAGCCGTTCTTAACATGGGGAGGTTGGGGGTGTTTATTATGAAAGCCGCTCTAAACATTGGGAGGTTGGAGTGTTTATTCTGAAATCCGTTACGCATGCGCATTGCTATTTCCTCGGTTGGGAAAAAATGGCTGCCAAGGATTACCTTAGCTTTTACGTTGAATATAAATGTTTTCATATCTGGTAAACTACTTATCAGCGCCAAATTGTACTTGCAATAACCCTTATCCCTGAGTGGCTTCCGGGCCTTGATAAGTGGTGACCAGCGTGTAAGAAAAAAAAGTTTAACTGTAATATTTGTTGTCAGCATACCCGACAACTTTAAGGTCGGTATTTCAAATGTGAACAGTGAGTTGTAGTTAATTTTTAAAAAAATACCGAAAAATGTGTATTTTAGCAAGAAAGACCTATTATTTAAAAAAAAGTCATTGAAATTAATATTTGTTTTCTCAAAATTTAATGATTATTTAAATTTTATTGGTTACGAAAATTTCTATTTCGTATTAAAGTAAACCTTTATTTTGTGTTGTCATAATTTTCTTAAAAATTATTTGAATTTAGTAAATGTGTATGGAAAACGTTCTAAACAAAAACACGCATTCGAAAACTTTAGAAATTTGGTTTGAAATTAATATTTATTTATCTAATCGATGAAAAATAAAAAATGTCTTCAAGTTATTTCTTTACAAAAAAGGAGAAATTATTTACAGAAAAAGAAAAACGTTATTTAAAGTAAAAGAAAAACTATTTAGAGAAAATAAATTATCTAAAGCGAGTAGGTGTAATAATTTAATTTAAAGAAAAATAACATTATTTAAGTTAGGCTAGACTATAAATATTTCCAATTTCAGAATCTCGAGCAATATTTACGTATTACTTGGCAAAAAAGAAGGAAGAAGAAAAGAAACGTAAGAATCTGACATTAGCCCAAGTAAGCTTTTCTATTAAAACTGTACTTAGAATTGTTTCCCTGTGATGGAATATTTACTTAAGAAAAGCATTACTTTTGTTTTCATTGAATTTTGTCTTCGATCGTAAGGGATTTCCGGCAAAAAATAATAGTAAAAAAATATTTATTGTCACAGCACAGTATATATATATATATATATATATATATATATATATATATATATATATATATATATATATATATATATATATATATATATATATATATATATATTGATTGATTGATTGAAAGCTCTTATATTCTTATAAAATTTTAGATATAAAAATGTCTTTTAATAAACTTTGGTTTTCTCAGTTTTTCATTTATAAAACTGTTTATGTTTTCTAGTTGACACTTGCTAACTGGTGACCCTAATGATCATGAATATTTCATATATTCCCATTTAAATATGCAAGCACGTCTGTATTTATATTGTAACTATTCTTCCTTCGCTATAACTGTTAAATCTATTTTTATTAATTGTTTTATAATTGTTAGCTATCGATGTTTGAGTTATCGTCGTCTAAAAATGACCCTACCAAGGTCAGGAACCGCACCACAAATGGAAAACTGCAACGGAAGGACGAAGGCCGAGAATATGCCTATCTATATATCTATACTCCTATGAATTATTTTTTTTTTTTTGTGTGTGTGTGTTGATATTCATATTAAAAACCCTCTTTTCTATTTATTTAAAAAGTAAATACAATTTTCTTATATATCGCTTGTGGAATTGCATTCACTAGCAAAAGATCTAGCTAATTTGCATATTCTTTTAAACATTCATTTTAATTAATTCCCTATTAGTTTTTTCGTTTTTCTTATTAAGTTAACTATTACGTATAATTATATTCATGCAGATATTCTACATGATTTATACTTGCATAATATTTGCGTAAAAAGTTTACAGTAAACACAAAATTGGTTCAATCTATATATATATATATATATATATATATCTACAAAAGTGAACGAGTCTGTGTATCTGTGTGTCTGTCTGTCTGTATGTGTACATTTTCCTACACAATAACTCTGTCAATTTTCATTTTTCTACAGACTCGAAATTTGATATACAGTGTACTGAGATTTGGAAAAATCTTTGTTATCGGTTTTCGGCCAGAAACTGGGCTGTCACGGGGTCAAAGTTCAACGATTTGACCTTTGAGAACCCTACCAAACTCCACCGACAATTTGGGGTCTAAACACTTGAAATTTTAGATATAGGTTCCTTGGACATGGATCTAACTTAATAACTTGATTTGACACCAAAACAATAAAGGTTAAGGGGTCATAACAGGGGGCCAAAGGTTAAAAAATTTTCTTTCTTCTTTTTTTTTTTTTTTTGCTCAAACACCCGGGAAACGCCGGGCTGAAATGTTATATCTATAAAAGTGAACGTCTCTGTGTGTCTATGGTTGTGTCTGTCTGTGTACATTTCCCTACGCAATAACTCTGTCGATTTTAAGTCTACAGACTCGAAATTTGATATACAGGGTACTGAGATTTGGGAAAATCTGTGATCGGTTTTCGGCCAGAAATTTGGCTGATAAGAGGTCAAAGTTCAACGATTTGATCTTTGAACACTCTACCGAACCCCTCCGCCAATTTTGGATCTAAACATTTGAAAATTTAGATATAGCTTCCTTGAACATGGATCTAACTTAATAACTTGATTTGAGCCCAAAGCAATAAATGTTAATTGGTCATAATAGGGGTCAAAGTCTACCAAATTACTCAGACAATTTCTGAAAATTTTGAAATTTGACATAAAGGGTATTCAGAGATAGGGCAAATTTTACATAAATGGTATTCAGAGATAGGGCAAGCTTTTTAATCGTTGGGTGGAAATTTTTTAGTTACCAATATATAAATGTAAGCATGTATGTATGTTTGCATGTCTGCCTAACTTTCGATAGAGGCGACGGATTTTCTCAAGATCAGTATCGTTTTGAAGTTCGACTATTCAGACAACAATATCGAAAAATTAGCTAAAAATATTAATATCTTCACCTTAAACTGAGAACTTTTCTGCAGGGGGGGGGGTCGCTTTTTTCGCCGATATTTTTTAAATTCATCCTCTCCTTTCGATTCTGTAGTCTTAATTAAAACCTACGTCACTTCCGGTTTGCCGGTGGTTGTAATGTTATATAGAGGTTATAATTAGAGAGATGACGGATATTTTATATTTGTTGTTGTGTTCGTATTAGAGAGAGAGAGAGAGAGAGAGAGAGAGAGAGAGAGAGAGACAGACAGACAGACAGACAGACAGACAGACAGACAGACAGAGACAGAGACAGACAGACAGACAGACAGAGTACATTTTAATGTGACAGCAACATGTAATTCACAATCAGAGGGGGATAGATAGATAGATAGACATTTATACAGTTCTGGGGAGTGTTTCTATAACATATATTTCTTGACACATATTTTTGAGATGAGGATTATCAGTCTTTTATCATAGGAGGGGTCATTCGTTATGTCTTAATGCTGAGAGGGAGACACATTCTTAAGATGATGAAGACACATTACTTATATGCGTTCACACACAAAGTTCATTATACAGATGAGTGGAACACAAGTTCGTATAAATACAAATTCATAATACCTTGTTTGAAAAATGACACAGCACAAGACAGTAGTTACAAAATATGATGACGACCTTTATTTCGTTACCGGTCAATAGTTTCGCATCAAGGAATTCAAAGTCTTACATTATTTCAACTTCCAACCTTTCGCCTCCAAAGGTGGGTTCCTTCTCTCCAATGTCAGCTCTGTGTCAACACTGCCCCGGCACACTCTCGACGCTATCTGGCCTCTCTCTCTCTCTCTCTCTCTCTCTCTCTCTCTCTATCTATCTATCTATCTATCTATCTCTCTGTATGTCTCTCTCTGTCTCTCTCTCTTTGTCTCACTAAAGCTCTAACTATATTGACAACTCATCTCTTAGCCATGACGTCATCGCATTGCCAGAAAACGTGCATATCGATCCCGTGGCCTGACATGCCTCACGTGTCTAAAACATGCACTGTTCCTCACATGTCTATCCCATTCTGTAGACCAAATTCTTCTAACCTATTTTCGGCCTAACCTATTTTTCAATATGTTTAACATTTTTTATTGTTCGGATCTAGATAACCTCAATTTAATTTCATTTTCATAAACAGAACTGAATCATCAAATTCCTTTTTCAATAACATTTCTAAACAACGAATTCCTTTTAAATAAACTTATCTGTTTATTTATTTTGAACCCTCCTGAATCTTAATTCCAAACCTAGCTTCCCAGGTTCGAATTATCGGACTATCCTATCTCATTTTTACTTACTTACAAGAACAGGCGACCTGTTCTCATAACTGTAACAGTATAGACGTAAGTTTTTCCCCCGTTCTTTTCCTCCTTTGCGGTACGGGTTCGAGCCAGCCTTCCTACTACAAGTTTTTTTTTTATTTTGCTCAACAGACACATCCAAACATCCGGGCAACGCCGGACTGTAATGCTAGTTATTTTTTTTTACACAGGCATCACCACGTTATCAAGGTATATATAAACGTGAACGTGTCTGTGTATCTGTGTGTCTGTGTGTGTGACTGCATACGTTTTCCTACGCAATAACTCTGTCGATTTTCAGTCTACAGACTCGAAATTTGATATACAGGGTACTGAGATTTGGGAAAATCTTTGTGATTCGTTTTCGGCCAGAAATTTGGTTGTTAAGGGGTCAAAGTTCAACGATTTGACCTTTGAGAACTCTACCAAACTCCTCCGAGAATTTTGGGTCTAAACACTTGAAATTTTGAATATAGGCCCCTTGGACATGGATCTAACTTAATAACTTGATTTGAGCCCAAAACAATAAATTTTAAAGGGTCATAATATGAGTCAAAGTAAAAAAAAACTTGACCTCTGCGGTCTCTACCAAATTACTCAGACAATTTCTGACGTAAATGGTATTCAGAGATAGGGCAAGCTTTTAAATCGGTTTGGGTGGAAAATTTTTAGTTACCAATATATAAATGTATGTATGTATGTATGTATGTATGTATGTATGTTTGCATGTCTGCCTAAAACTTTCGACAGAGGCGACGGATTTTTACAAGGTCAGTATCGTTTTGAAGTTCCACCTTTTAGAGGACAAATATCGAAGAATCGGTTAAAAACATTAATTTCTTCATCCTAGACTGGGCACTTTTCTACGGGGGTCGCTTTTTCGCCAATATTTGTGAAAATCCGCCTCTCCTTTGGATTGTCTAGCCTTCATTTAAACATAAGTCACTTCCGGTTAGGCGGTGGTCGTAACAGTGAAGACGTCAGTTCCCCCCCCTGTCCTTTTCCTACTTCGCGGTACGGGTTCGAACCTGCCATCCTACTACCACTTATTTTTATTTTTTTATTTTTTGCTCAACATACACATCCAAACACCCGGGCAACGCCGGATTTAAATGCTAGTATATCTATAAAAGTGAACGTGTTTTTGTATCTGTGTGCCTGTGTGTCTGTCTGTCTGTCTGTGTATGTAAATTTCCCTACACAATAACTTTGTCAATTTTAAGTCTACAGACTCGAAATTTGATATACAGGGTACTGTGATTTGGGGGTCTGCGATATGACCTTAAACTATATCCAGTGGTAAGACCCAAGCTTGCTGGTTTGGAGGAGTGTGGAGCAACCCATTAATTGACATTGCTCCCAGGTCTACTCTGACCCGGAGTGGTACTACCTGTTAGGGTCCCAACTATAGGTTAGATAGAAACCGACTTGAAAACAAATTTTTATTCAAAATCCTTGGATCCGGCATTAAATAACCGGAAAAGGTTTGATAAGCCGTAAAACAAAAACAACATGTGATTTGGGAAAACCTTTGTGATTCGTTTTCGGCCAAAAATTTAGCTATTAAGGGGTCAAAGTTCAACGATTTGACCTTTGAGAACTCTACCAAACTCCTCCGAGAATTTTGGGTCTAAACACTTGAAATTTTGAATATAGGTCCCTTGGACATGGATCTAACTTAATAACTTGATTTGAGCCCAAAACCATAAATTTTAAGGGGTCATAATATGGGTCAAAGTTTTAAAAAATTTGACCTCTGCGGTCTCTACCAAATTACTCAGACAATTTCTGGTCTAAACATTTGAAATTTGACATAAAGGGTATTCAGAGATAAGGCAAAGTTTTTAATCTGTTCGGGTGGAAACTTTTAAGGGTTTTTTTTTTAATTACATTTTCACCCCAAACAAGGCAAATTGCCACTTTGGTGTAGAGGGCTACTATCAGGGGCAACAACTACTGGGGTACTATGTAGGGATTTGGGCAGCAAAATGTCGATTCACGTTACACTTGAACTTCTGCACGTCAGTAATGTTGGGAAAGTAGGGACCTGGAATGGAATGCCAAAGTCTAACGGTTCTGGGGAAGAAACTATTGAAGTAGAAAGCTCTTTTACATCTAGGAATCTCTACAGTGTGGGGGTGGGATTTAGCAGCCTGTCGGGTTTGTTGAGGATGCTCACGTCGTGGGGGCACAAGTGCTAGCAGTTCGTTAGAGCATTCACCACTAAAATACTTGTAGAACAGGCAGAGGGATGCAAAATTTCGTCGATGGGACAGAGGCTGAAGCTGAGATGCCAGTTCAGGGCCTATCAAGTTTGCGACTCTCTTTTGAACCTTGTCAAGGAGCGAGAGACTAGTAGCAGATGCACCAGCCCAAATATGACAGCAATACTCCATACATGGGCGAATGGTGGGTACAGGATACTTTCGAGTGTAAGTAGTTTTCTAGCACTACCTTTCTTGCAGCGGCCCTGGCAATGCCTTCAATGTAATTGTTCCAACTCATGTTTCCCGTGAACGTTAGGCCAAGGAGTTTGAAAGATGTATTCTCAGATAAAGAGTCGTTGGCCATTGCTATAGGTGGTAGAGAGGGTTTCTTGTAATTATTGAATGAAACTAGTTTAGTCTTGGCGGCATTTAACGTGACCAACCATTTTTTTCTCCATTCCACTACAGATTGGAGGTCTTACTCTAGTGTTTCTGCCATTTCTTTAGAAATGTTTTCATTCGTCTTCCTGTCGTGCCTGTTATAGAGTGTAGTGTCATCAGCATATATACCCATCTCAGAGACAATTTTGTCGGGGAGGTCATTTATGAATATCAGGAACAATAGACGTCCAAGGATAGACCCCTGGGGCACTCCCGCATTTATATCATATTGTTTAGATGTACGACCGTCGAGGACAACCTGGATTTTTCTCTTATCTAAGAAGGATTTAATTATGTTAAGTATTCTACCAGTGATACCGTATGATCTAATTTTCCTGAGGAGACCCTCATGCCATACCCTGTCAAAAGCCTTAGACATATCTAGAGCTACCGCTCTGCCCTCCCCCGCTTTGTCCAATGAATGGTATATACGTTCAGAGATTACAGTTAGGATGTCTGCTGTGGAACGGGCTTGTCTAAATCCATATTGTTGGTCAGTCAGAAGTTTAGCATATGTAAGGTGATGGACTAGAGCATGGTTAATTAAGGTCTCAAATATTTTTGCAAAAAGTGGGAGCGATAATTTAATGGGTCATTCCTTTCGCCAGAATTCTTGAATACTGATACAACAGAAGCAGTTTTCCAACAGCCCGGAAAGCAAGCTTTATTAAGGCATTTGTTGTAGAGTTTGGAGAGAACTGGAGCTACTTCGGCTGAGCATTTTTTAATAGCACAGCTGGGATGAGATCGGGTCCACATGCTTTTGAAGTGTCAAGGTTTTTATGATAGCATGCACCTGAGCAGGGGTGATTTTCAGATCGTCTAGCGTGGCGTCTGTCCGCATAGGAAAGTCAGGTAGGGGTTGGTTTGAAGGGTCCAGTGTGGAGTTTGAGCCAAACCGACTGGCAAGCATGTTAGCCTTCCCGGTTGCTGAGGAGACAACCTCGTGATTGTTGGTTAGTGAGGGAATTGTTGATTGCCCATTATTTACTACACTGTTGTAGATTTTCCAGAAGTCTCGAGTTCCTAGTTATTGTGCTTCGATGCGTTTTTTAGTGGTTTCCGTAAATTCTCTCTGAGCTGTCGCTATTTCTTTCTTAACGTTATTTCTAGCTTCTATATATTTCAACCTGTTTGAACTGGACTTATGTCGGTTAAATCTGCGGTGTGCATGCTGCTTTTGAGCAATGGCAGTTGCGCAAATCGAAGTAAACCATTGAGGAAAGTGGGGCTTACTATAAAATTTCCGCATGGGAACATGCGCTTCGATTGCAGTTTTGAACCAGTCAGTGGTCTCATTTGCGCACTGTTCAGCAGAGAGAGAAAAAATATTTCCCCATGGGCATCTCTGATTAGTTCCCTGATGGCTTCCCAGTCAGCCTTTTTATAATATCTCGTTGTTTTGAGCACTGGCTCTTCAGTTTTGGCTCTAGAGTTTAGGGCGATTTCAACCATTATCACTGCATGATCAGCGTTCCCGAGTGGCTGTCGGCCTTCGTTATGCAATCATCGGGAACTGTGGTCAAAAACATATCTGAAACTGATGCGTGTTGTTCTTCCTGATCAGGGAAACGGGTTGGAAAGGTAACAATTTGTGATAGGGAGTGAGATATAGTGAAGCTATGAGTTGTGATGCCCGCTGCATCTGTGAAAATAGGGAATCCAAGCCAGTTTTTGTGGTGGACATTAAAGTCACCAAATACATGTACTTGTGCGCTAGTGTCGAGGGAGAGTGCCGTGTCTATGCTGTCAGTGATTTTTTTTATTATGGTGCAGTCCTGGGTCGAGGGAGAGCAGTAGAGAAAATAATAGTAGCTAATGAGTTATCAATATATAAATGCATGTATGTATGTATGTATGTATGTATGTATGTTTGCATGTCTGCCTAAAACTTTCGACAGAGGCGACGGATTTTCTCCAGATCAGTATCGTTTTGAAGTCCGACCTTTCAGACGACAAATATCGAAATATTGGCTAAAAACATTGATATCTTCACCTTCAACTGGGCACTTTTCTACCGGGGGGTCGCTTTTTTCGCCCATATTTTCGAAAGTCATCATCTCCTTTCGATTCTGTAACCTTAATTAAAACCTACGTCACTTCCGGTTTTCCGATGGTCGTAACAGCAAAGACGTCACATTTTCTCGGTTCTTTTCCTCCTTAGTGTTATGGGTTCGAGCCTGCCTTCCTACTACCACTTTTTTTTTTTGCTCAACACACACCTCCAAACACACGGTCAACGCTGAACTGAAATGCTAGTTTTGGATAAATCTGGAAATTGTCCTCAAAATTCGGGAATGTCTGTCAAATTAAATTAGGGTGTGTGCCATTCTGCATAATTATGAGGAATATTCTAACATAAATTTTGTGAGATGAAGCCTTAGGAAAAGCATTTAATTATTTTATTTGTGTTATCCGAGCATTGACAAGATCTCATTTCGAGTCTTCGATATTTAGACACGATCACAACGGAAGGAAGGAGTAAGTATTTTTTAACGAAGTCGCTCTTTAAAAAATCTACCGAAAATCAAGTAATCATTCAATCAATACGAAATTTTCACCAATTATTAAGTGAAAAACGAACTTTATAATAGTGTATTGTTTTATACACGATATATACAGGGTGACCCCCCCCCCAAAAAAAATAGAAAGTATATTTAGAACATATGCTGTAGAACGGAGAAAAAAAGGCCAAAGACCCTAGTGTTTTGATGTAATCTTTTGAATATAATAAACTAGTTATGACCAAAGTTTCATTTCATTAAGACAAAATACTAAGAAACGGGGCCTAATTAGAGTTTGGGCCCTTTTTTTGTGTCACCCTTTATATATATATATATATATATATACTAGCAAAAGTACCCGTCGTTAACTGGGTTCAAAAACAGCCTACAGAAAATGGACTCTGGTTTATGAAAGTATGATAGGTTATCAAAAGGAAGGGTTGTAAATTTGAGTTGAATTTGGGGGCATCAAAACCAAAGCAAAATATGATGAAAGTAAAAATAAGATAGATAAACCCCATAATTTATTATACCATACCTGTTCACACTGAAAAACTTATCAAAATATTCTGTGGATCTATATTAAAAACCTTGTTAAACTTTGTGACATATTTTCATTCTATGGAGGTCAGGTGCGAACGAACACCCCATAATTTTATTATACGACATTGCTTCAAACTGAAACATAAATATCAAAGTATACTTACGCAGATAGATATGAAAAGTCTTTATTAAAGTGTGTGCCTATTTCAATTCCATGGAAGCCAGGCGCGAACGCAGACACCACGATTTTATTATACTATCCCTATTTAAGTTAAAACATTCTTATCAAAGTATTCTTATGTACATCTATAAAAATTTTTTTCCATACTTTGTGGACCAGGCGCGAACGCAGACCCAACAAATTTAATGAAACACCGTTCTGCCAGATCAAACATACCCATCCCTATGACTCGATACATCTTCTATCATTATATGTAATCAGTTTTTTAAAATAGTCAACCATATAGGAGTCTATTCGTGACAACACACACACACACACACACATACACACACACAGCTTTATATTATATGTACAAAATATATTTTATGGTGGGAAGGATGTTAAATAAAACAAAAACAAAAAAACAACAACTGTGCACGTATCAGAGTTTAGAATTGAAAATCCAAATTTTGAATGGGCATAATTTCTCATCTTTTGTGTCAAAGTGTGAAATTCGTTGAATATGTTAATAATTATTATGATCTTTCAGATTAGCAAAAAAAAAAAAAAAAAAAAAATATATATATATATATATATATATATATTCATTATTTTTACGAAAAACACTTCTTGTAAATCATTGAAAAATAAATTAATAATTTTCTTTTAGTGAGCCCAATATTGCCAATATACTATTATTTAGAAAATGCTTTGAAGAATTGATGCAAAAAAATCGATAAATAACCGCACATTTTGCAAAAAATACGTAATTTCTTTCGCAATCTTTTGTTACGTATTATTTTTTCATCTACGGAAGACCATACGGCCTAAAAAAGTTGATCTGTATTTACAAACAGTTGTTACCTCTCCATTTTCTAAAATTATGTCAAAGTCTGCCGCTGATGATATGTGACTTACACTTGACTTAGTCAAAACTTGCGTCTACCACACTCTATCGTTCAAAAACATTTGGTCATGATGCCAAGACAGGTTCAAGACGAATAAGCGTGATACTAGACTTAGGTATTGTCTCAAACACATACGGCGCTTAGCATTCCCAAATGGTCACCCATCTGGTACTGGCCAGCCTCATCGTTACTTAACTTCGGGAATTATATATATATATATATATATATATATATATATATATATATATATATATTATTTTTTTACTATAATAATTAAATACCTACAGACACTAGTGTTTCATCCTTTCGGGATTCTTCAGTGCAAGGTGTCACGATTAACACCAGCCGCAACCCCGCAACACGAGACATCTCTGGCTCGATTAGCAAAGACCGTATCTATTCGGCTACCATTAACCGCGTGAAATAGCATTGAATTTAAACATTTTAATTCTAAATGTTCATTACGTCAGTCAGAGAGTGATCTAATCGTTATACGATGATCTATATCTATCTATCTGTCTATCTCTCTCTCTCTCTCTCTCTCTCTCTATATATATATATATATATATATATATATATATATATATATATATATATATATATATATATATATATCGTTTATGAAAAAAACTAAAGCCTTATTCTTCACTTCATCGTCAAAGCAAACGTTGGGACTAAATGAATTTATTTTGTCTTGTAAAACCTACCGTAGTCTTAAAAGTAACGTTAAATTTTTGATTTTTTAATTTCGCCACGCAATATCTATATATTGAGATAAAAGATCGAATTATTATAAACTCAGGTACTGATGTTATAATATTTGTGCGTATTCTTATAGCAAATACACCTAATTCTTATTTTGACAAAAAAAAAAGTTAATATTATACCCATCAAGACAAACATCGTGGTGAATGGTGTTTTTTTTTGGGGGGGGGATTTAAAATTCTAATAAAAAATAGTAGAAAAAGTTTTATATTGTTTTGCTTTTCATATGATAAAATTCTGGCTTTTATCTTTTTGGAAAAAAACGTTAATAAAAAATAATGGATTTTAATAGATTTTAACTCGTAAAAAAAAAAAACTTTTTTCTTTACCTTTTTTTGGCCGTGCTTATCGAGATCCTTGTAGAAAGAATTCTCAATAGAAAGATATTGCGGAAACGAATGTCAACAAAAATCATCATCTCGAATCATGCTTAATAAACAAACAAACAAACAAACAAACAGCAGTAGCGAGCAACCGTAATACGAAACGTAACAGATGCAAAATAATAACCAATAGAGAATTGGCTCTAACAATAAATACGAAATCTGTATAATTAAAATAACGACCAGCCTGCAATTTTATTATAAAAACAAGCGGCGAAGCATTATCGAATTATTACTATTATTGCTAATACTTCAGGCGTGAATTGAAACAAATTTTCTCTTAGCAAAATCTCTTTGCCATTGAACAAACGATAAATCTTTCAAGTTCATCGGCAACTAAACGATTGAATCTAGCAATCAGTTTAAAGTTCATCCAGTGTTTGTCTGCTTCTTTCTTGTCGCGATATGCTTATTAGTATCATAACATTTTAGTGAATGTTATTTATTTGTTTTTGCTCACGATAATTTTTCATTAAAAACAAATAATAATCGCACAGGTTAGGGTTATGGTTTAGGGTTGGGTTAGATACATGTTTGTGATTTTTTTATTTTATTTCCCCGATTTTTCCTGAATATCATTAAGGCCCTTGATGTCATCATTGCTGAGGTCCTAGCAAGCAAGATCTGTCGAATAAAAGATAGATAAACCCCATAATTTATTATACCATACCTGTTGTGCTATCACGAAACAAAAAACCTGGCCTGGAGAATGAGTAATTTAGATTTCAGTGTGGGAATTGTACCCACGCAAAACCCTAAAAGCTTTCGGTTTCGTGGCGAAATCTTATTGGCTGGAGAGAAATTCCACCCCATCCACATACCAAAAAAAATTTTTTCTTGCCGATAATGAACCCAAAAAAGCATTAGAAAACTTTACAAATAGCATAAAAAAAATAAATAAAGACCACGATGATTTCTGCTGAAAGTCATCCAATGTTAAAAAAATTAAAAACGGAAAAATGGTGTGTTTATGCGGTATAAGTAATTAAACATTTCGTGTTTTAAGGATTTTAAAGACTAAAATGCGTTCATTATTTACTTACACATTACATTTAAAAAGAAGAAAAGAAAATTGTTCGATTTATAGTAAAACTGAATTTTATTCAATTTAGCTGTACCTGGCCACGCGTTGCTGTGGTTCAATCTGTATGAATGGAAAACAAAGGCAAAAAAGGCAAACTGTATGTTTCTTATGTTTAGGTTCTCAATAATTGTGGATATCTAAGGTTTGCTGAGGTGGAAACATGCGAGTTTAATTTTAGTATGGACATGTATCTCGGAAAATCTTCTGTAATAAAAATTCAAGCCGATTTAATTTTTATATGAAAGTATAGTGTATTATCAATAATAACGCGTTTGAAAATAAAAATGAAAATGAAACTTTTTAAAGACTAAACCGACAAAGTAAGTGGAAAACCGATATTTTCGAAGAAAGATAGAAAGGAGTTGGGAAACTGTTTTTTAAAACCAAATAAATATCTTTATTTTCGCACATTTATTTTGAGAAAAAATAATGCTTTCAAATATAATTTAGTTGTCTGTTCGTTATTGTAGCCACATCCTGAAATAGATTTCTTTGTTGGTCAAGTGTAACCAGCAGTATTTAATGAATTGCCATGTCACAGTAATGAAAATATCCCATTTTAACGCAAAACAATAACGTATAAATTAATTAAGGACATAGTTTTCGAAAAAAAAAATTTTTTTTTTAGCTATTTCCCATGTCTTTACGGCACATGTCACGTGAAAAAACAGAAATAACCGAAATAATTTATATCGTGGAACCATGGAAGACTTAATTATTTGTGACGCGACAGTTAGGTAGATAACATTGCTAAATGGGTAATGTTCAAGGTCAGTGTTCGGAAAAAAATCTAGCTACCGGAAGTGGATCCGGTGGATTATGCAAAGCAATCGAACGGAACAGAGTCACGGAGTCAAGATGTTATGATTTAATTTGTTGTTAAGAGTTATCCCCCTTGGGATTGACATTCATAATAAAAGCGCCCTCTGTTTCATTTCCCGCTCGATCCTTTCAAGAGCGTACGTGTATTTTACAGTTAATAAAACCTTTCTAAAAGGCAATTCTTTACTTACTGATACTATTCACTTCAATTTATTAACTGTAAAAAAAAAAAAATAAAATAAAAAAAATAATGGATCGAATCTTACGTCCCGACAGATTCGAGGTGGAACCTACATGCCCTAATTCCGAAAAATCCTATAGGCATTGGAAATTAACCCTCCAGAATTATATCCGCTCACATAATAACGGATTAATCGAAAACACTTCAGATAATTTCTTTGCCTTGATCAATTGTATTTCAGCCTCTGTTTTCGATTTAATAAGCGATAAAACCGACTACGATAGTGCATTAAGAACATTGGACGCCGCTTATTTAAAACCTGAAAATATTGTTTATAATAGATATCGATTGATGACGACGAAGCAACAAACAACACAAAATATAGATGCCTTCATACTACAATTGGAAATGCTTGCCAAAACATGTAACTTCGAAGCGGTTTCTGCTGAAGAAAACAAAAATCAATACATTCGGGAAGCTTTCATCGGCGGAATTTCTTCTTCGTCCATCCGACAACGACTGTTAGAAAAACCCATCCTGACTTTACAAGACACATATGCCACGGCCAGATCTCTTGAACAAGCAGAAAAGCATTCGATAAGCTACGCAAATAACTTTACTGTAGCAGCTACAAATAATCCTTCGGGCTACAATCGTATAGCTGTGACTAAAGAAAATATGCATCCAAAAGGGGTTTGTTTTTTCTGTGGAAAATCACGTCATCCTCGATATTTATGTCCTGCACGAAACGCCGAATGTAAAAAATGCAAAAAAAATGGTCATTGGGCTAAAGTGTGTAAATCTTCTATTTCTAACACTCATACTGCTGTTCTTTATGACGACTCTGACTACCCCTCACCTTCTCTATCCTGACTAGGAACTAACTCCAAAGATGTCACATTCACTCAATGCCAAATTAACGGGCACTTCGTGAACGCTATGGTGGACTCCGGCAGTGTAAAAACATTCATTAATGAAAATACTGCTAAAAAACTTAAACTCTTCACAATACCTAAAAACAAAACTATAGCTCTGGCTGCTTCCGATCAACATGCTAAAATAACTGGCGAAGCTGTCGTGGATTTAATACTGAAAGATAAAACCCATTCTGGAATAACAATTGAAATCATTGAAAACCTTTTCATTGATTTAATAATCGGAAAAGATATTTTTAAAAAAATATAAAAAAAGTAACACTTAAATTCGACGGTCCTAGAGACAAACTTATAATTGGAGCTATAAACACGAATAATTTTTTTCCTACCATAAACGTTCCACCCCCTCCTCTCTTTTCTAATCTTTCTCCTCATACTACTCCTATTGCGACAAAATCCCGACGTTACACTTTTGCCGCCAACAAATTCATAAAAGAAGAGACTGCTAGAATGTTGAAAGAAGGCATAATTGAACCTTCGATATCTCCGTGGCGAGCGCAGGTTCTTGTAACTTCGAATGAGAATCATAAGAAAAGAATGGTAGTCGACTACAGCGATACCATCAATAGATTCACGGAACTAGACGCTTACCCAATGCCTAATATCAATAAGATGGTAGACGACATCGCTCAATATAACATCTTCTCTACTCTCGACCTAAAATCTGCTTATCACCAAATACCTATAAATCATGCTGATCGTAAATTCACTGCGTTTAAAGTAAGTGGCAAACTTTTTCAATTTACTCGTCTTCCTTTTGGCGTCACCAATGGAGTAAGTGCTTTCCAGAGGAGCATAGACTATATTATAGAAAAAGAAAATCTAACCGATACCTTTGTGTATGTTGATAACGTAACTATATGTGGGAAAAATCAAGAAGAACACGATTACAATCTTCAAAAATTCTACAAAATTGCTAAACAATATAACATCACTTTAAATGAAAATAAAAGCATAATTTCTTCTAGTTCTATTACTCTACTCGGCTACACCATAGAAAATAATCAAATAGCTCCCGATTATCAAAGACTAAAACCATTACTCGAAATGCCACCTCCGCTGAATCTTAAATCTCAAAAAAGAATAGTTGGAATGTTTTCCTATTACTGCAAATTCATTAAAAAAATTTCTGATAAAATTTTATTACTAAATCAAAACAAAGAATTTCCACTACCTCCATCTGTATTAAAATCTTTTCAAACATTGAAAAATGATCTAAAAGACGCCACTTTAATAACGGTAGATCCAAATAAAGAATTTGAAGTAGAAACGGACGCTAGTAACTATTGCATTGCTGCAACACTAAATCAAGAAGGTCGTCCTATTGCATTTTTTTCAAGAACTCTCAATACTAACGAAATTAAGCACCATGCAGTAGAAAAAGAGGCAGCCGCTATTGTAGAAGCTCTCCGTAAGTGGCGACATTTTCTACTCGGCAGGCACTTTAAAGTCATCACAGATCAGAAGAGCATCAGCTTCATATTCGACAATAAAAGAAAATCTAAAATTAAGAATGACAAAATATGTCGTTGGCGTATAGAATTATCCCAATACAATTTCACTATAGTTTATCGACCTGGACCTGAAAATATTGCTGCTGACACATTCTCTCGCATCTCTGCTCTTACTTACAATCTACAAGATCTTCGTGATTTACATAAACAATTATGTCATCCTGGTGTTTCAAGATTAAGCCATTTTATAAGAACGAGGAACCTCCCTTTTACTTTGGATCAAATTAAGAATATTACTGACTCTTGCTCATCCTGTCAATTACTGAAACCCAAATTCGCCAATACCAATGGAGGGACTCTCATTCAAGCCATATTACCTTTTCAACGATTAAATCTTGATTTTAAAGGCCCTCTACCTACTTCTATACATGGCAACAAATATCTACTTACTCTAATTGATGAGTATTCCCGTTTTCCTTTCGCTTTTCCTTGCAGAGATATGACAAGCAAAACCATTATCCACTGTCTAAACAAACTCTTTTCAATTTTTGGTTTGCCTGACATGATACATACTGACCGTGCTTCTGATTTCTTAGCAAGAGAAATAAAGGATTTTTTACACAAAAAAGGAATTGCTACTTCTAAAACAAGTAGGTATCATCCTGAAGGTAATGGACAGATTGAAAAACTCAACGGTACCTTATGGAAGGCCATTCAAACAACATTACATTCTAATCAAATGAAACTACCTTATTGGGAAGACATACTACCGGACGCACTTCATTCAATTAGATCATTACTTTGTACTGCCACTAATATGACTCCCCATGATAGACTTTTTAAATATAGTCGTAAATCTGCTTCCGGAATTTCAATTCCTTCTTGGGTTAAACCAGGCCCAATATATATTAGAAACCACACTAAAACAAGTAAACATGACCCTCCTGTAACGCCTGCCACCCTAATAGATGTCAACCCCCACTACGCTTATGTTCAACTACCTTCTGGTACTGAAACCACTGTCAACGTTCGAGACTTAGCTCCAAACTCATCAAATGAAGAAAACTCTAATAATAATCCTACTACTTCAGAGACTTTATTTGAACCTTCTACTAATGAAAACATTGGTCATGAGGAAGACAAAAATCAATCGTCTGATCTTGAAGAAAATCAGATTTCACTAAAAAATAATACTGAAAATCAGCATTCCTGCCAATCTGTGCGGAGGTCGTCCCGAGTTCGACAATTCCCTAGTAAATATAAGGATTTTGTGACTAAATACTGAAAAAACTGCAGTTTGGGTTCATATGTTATTTGTAAATAAAATGATTCTTATGTGATTGTAAAAAAAAAAAAAAAAAAAAAAAAAAAAAATTTGTCTATAATTAATTACCCCTTACTTGAATACTTTAGGACGGGGAAAATGTTATGATTTAATTTGTTGTTAAGAGTTATCCCCCTTGGGATTGACATTCATAATAAAAGCGCCCTCTGTTTCATTTTCCCGCTCGATCCTTTCAAGAGCGTACGTGTATTTTACAGTTAATAAAACCTTTCTAAAAGGCAATTCTTTACTTACTGATACTATTCACTTCACAAGACACGAAAAACGAAACAATATATTGAATAAAAAAGTTACTTTAGTTTTAACAGTTCTTGTGTTGTTACGAAAAAAAAATAAGTACATAAAAAACACCTGTTGTGCTATCACGAAACAAAAAACATGACTTTACCCCCCCCCCAAAAAAAACAGTTGTTGTATTATCCAATAATAAAACAAATAATTTATTCAAAATAATTAATTTAGTTTTCACACTAACATAATAATTTAAAGTATTATTTCATATATTTTTTTATATTTGATAGTACAAGAAGTGTATTCTTGGTCCCCCGATTTATCGGAGAGGGGCCTATGTTTTTAGTGGCGTCCGTGCGTCCGGACTATTGCCAGATAACCGTCCATTAGTTTTTCCTGAAATTTAGCCACAAATTGTATTTTTTTTTTTTTGAAAAATTCCCGTTGCGCCCCCAGGGGCTCAAAAGAGGTAAAAAATGCCCCCAAATTACCTAAAATAACACATTTTGCGCCATAACTTTTGATCCACCCATTAGATTTTTTAAAAACTTAGTCAAAATGTGGAACCCATTGTTCTTTATATAAATTCAGTATGGGTGACCATGGTAAAATTCTGGTTCGCGTCCCCGGGGACTTTTAGTGCTAAAAACACCTCTTTTTGTGGCTCTTTTTTCATATTTCTCAACAAGCACTTGGTATGTCTGACTATATAGTGGTTTTTCACGGTGCTCAACTCAAACATACATGTGGTAAGGCTTGAAACTGCACCGTTATCCATTTACATTGGGATTCGGCGTCCCCAGGGGTTCAAAAGTGGTCAAAAACGACCCAGATAGAGAAGATAAATATTTATTTATTTCATGTCAAAATAGATATTGTTTGAAAACCAGAGAAATATATTTTTACGGCTAAAAGTTGACAACAGGAAATTTTACTTAGAACCTTGTCTGGCCTTAAATGAACTCAGGGTCGGATGTCAGAATTGACACCTGGCCTGGAGAATGAGTAATTTAGATTTCAGTGTGGGAATTATACCCACGCAAAACCCTAAAAGCTTTCGGTTTCGTGGCGAAATCTTATTGGCTGGAGAGAAATTCCACCCCATCCACATACAAAAAAAAATTTTTTCTTGTATTTTCTCTCTTATTTTCCCTCTCTGTCCTGCTCCAACCAAGTCTACCGACCTGCTCCACTAACTCCAAAACCTCAACAATCATGACAAATTTCCAAAAAAGAAACACGAATAAACCTAGAACCCCATCCTCCAACGTAGACCCCTACTACCAGGTCTCCTTATCCAACATCAGGGGTCTACGTTCCAACATTCCAGAGGTTGAAACACAATTACAGGAGACGAAACCGGAATATTCTTTCTAAGTAAAACTGGCATATGGCCAACCACTTCTCTAGACGAATTCATAATTAAACGATACTCCAACTTAACATATAAATCTGACCCCCAGATCGCCATGGGCATGGAATATGTGCTTACATCAAAGATGACTTTCCATGTGGTAGGGATATCTCCAGAGAAGACAATAATTTACCTTACATGTGCTTCCGGGTTGCACTAGCTTACACCACTGTATTTATATTTGCCCTCTATCGCCCCAACAACAGTGGGGTTACTATCTTTAAGAGCATATCTGAAAAAATTGACCACATCCTGTCTGCTCATCCATCGGCTTACATTCACATTTGCGGTGACTTCAATGTCCATAACGTGGAATGGCTGACTCACTCAAATAAGACAGATGATGAGGGGGAAGGGGAGGTTCTGTCCTGACTTTGCCATTGCCTATGACCTCACTCAGATTGTTCACGAACCCACCCGTGTGCCCGATACACCCAGTCAATATGCAAGCCTTCTAGACCTTTTCCTCACAACATCCCTTGAGTTGTGTTCATGTTCCGTTCTATCTCCTCTAGGATCCTCTGACCACTCCGTTGTAACAGTTAAGATAAAAATGAAATGTTATAAGTCTTCAGACGTACCTCTCCACCGTACTGTATACCGATACTCTATGGCTGACTAGGACAGCTTCCGTTCATTCATATCTGACCTACCACTGCACTCCATGTTTAAAAAGGATGTGTCCTCTATAGTATCAGACCTGACCGAATGGTTAATTGTAGGCATAGTTCGATTAATACCATCTAAAAAATTCCAACAAAAACCTAACAGTCAGCCATGGTTCTCCCCTGAATGTGCTACTGCCATCGCGCACAGAAATCACTTTTTCCATAGCTATCAACGTAATAGATGTACTGAGACTAAAGCTGCTTTCAGGACTGCCAACAACCACTATAAAAGAGTAATAAAACATGCAAGAGAGCTATATGCTCAGTCTGTTAAATCCAAAGTAGCTGAGCAGCGGCTTGGTTCCCACCAGTTCTGGCAAATAGCAAACAGGATCTTGAACAAAAGCGTGCATTCTATCCCAACCATCATCAATGGACCTGAGGTCATCTCGTCAGCATCAGACAAGGCCAGACTATTTGCCAAGAATATTGCAGCTAATTCTACCCTATGCGACAATGACCATCAACTCCCTGTATTTCCTCCTATAACAGACAACACTCTATGCAACATACAAATATCTGTGCGTGAAGTCGCCAAGCTAATCAAGAACCTTGATTCCAGTAAAGCAACTGGCCCTGACGGCATTCCAGTTATAGTGCTGAAAAAGCTCCAACCAGAACTTTCCCCCATACTTACAAAACTGTTTAAGCGTTGCCTTAAGGAGAAGTGCTTTCCAACACCCTAGGAAAACTCATCAGTATGCCCTGTATTTAAGAATTCAGATGAAAAGTCATCTCCCTCTCAGTACAGACCAATAAGTCTCCTGTTTGTCATGAGTAAGTTATTGGAATCCATATTAAATAAAGAAGTAGTCAACCACCTCAACAGAAACAACCTTCTTAGTGACACGCAATATGGTTTCCGCTCTGCAAGATCTACAGCAGATGTGCTAACAGTTATATCACGAAGGATTAGTGAATCTCTTGACAAAGGTTTCCTTTCCAGGGCAATTGCTCTTGACATATCGAGGGCCTTCGATGAGGTATGGCATAAGGGCCTACTTCACAAGATTTCTAGCTACGGTATTGCTGGAAATGTTTTCTCAATCATTAAATCATTTCTCTCTGATAGGTTCATAAGAGTAGTGGTTGATGGGCAGAAATCAGAGGCCCACAGTATTAATGCTGGAGTCCCTCAGGGGTCCATCCTGGGCCCAACTCTCTTCCTGATTTACATCAATGATCTCCCAAAACACATACTTAAATCATTCGTTGACATCTATGCTGATGACACGACCATCTATGGCAACACATCAAAGGCCGTAAATGACAAAGTTCTCTCTAATTCTCTCTCCTCTGATCTTGAGCACGTGGTAAAATGGGGGAAGAGGTGGCTGGTCACTTTTAATTCATCCAAAACCAAGCTTCTATCTTTACATCATCAACGCTCTGATCCCCATCTGACATCAATTGAAATGGATGGCTCTCGTCATGGGGAGGCTCCATGTTTTGACAAGCTTCTGGGTTTGACCTTTACTCCTGATCTGAAATGGGCTGAAATGGAACACGTACATCAAATCTGTTGCCGGGGACGCTGGGAAAATTGTGGGATCCTTCTACCGCTCCAGAAGATATCTCACTACTGATGCAATTCTCTATCTGTATAAAAGCCAAGTACGTCCAAGGATGGAGTACTGCTGCCACATCTGGGCAGGAGCTGCTAAAAACAGCATATCCTGCTATGACAGAGTACAAAATAGACTTCGTGGCTTAGTGGGGATGCCCTTTTCCCTACCCTGCAACCTCTCTCCCACAGGAGAGACGTTGCGAGCCTGTCTTTGTTTTATCGTTATTTTCATGGCAGGTGCTCGTCTGAGCTCCAATCCTTCGTCCCCCCTCGCCAATCTTTCACGAAAAACACCCGTCTAGCTGAAACCACTGTCAATAATTTTCACCACTCTTTATCTGTGCCTAAATCCAAACGTAGACTCCATGATCAAAGCTTCTTTCTTATAACTGCACGCCAGTGGAACTCTCTGCCGCTTGCCTGTTTCCCACCTGACTACAACTTGGACGTCTTCAAGTCCAACATAAACAAACTCCTGACAAACCGTCCCCTTAAGTAAGACACTCTATCAAACCCCTAATACTAATGATTACTACAATACTATCTCATTGATTACTGTACACGCAATATCCCTTGCTCCTGAGTGGCCTTCAGGCCTTCAGGCCTTGATAAGTGGCGACCCCATGTAAAAAAAAACCCACCTTTCTATATATACGACTGTCGGGCGAAAATTTGCCAGATAGTGGAGATAGAGTTGAGTCGCAGAGTAGAGTTGGGAGTTGAAGCAGATTGCTTGTTGAATCCGAAAAGAGACGTGACCCCTCCCCCACTTCATCCATCCGTCTTTCGCTGTCTGTGAAGAGAGTTGAGACTTTGAAAAGAACTTACAAAATCTGAATGAGAATTGTAAAAACATTTTGTACATAATTTTGTGAAAATTAAGCTTCTGTAGATAGACTGCAATATTGTTTGTCTTTCTTCCTGCCTGCCGCTTCGATGTTCGCTTTCAGCATACCAGATTCATGTAACAACCTCCGAGGAGTCTAGACGACACGTGCCAAGAATCCAGAGAAATAAGAGTCCTTAACCACCTTCTCGGGGAGGCGGTACACAACTTTCAATGTATTATCCATATATCTATAAAAGTGAGAATGTGTGTGAAGGCACCCCTCAACCTATATACTCAACAAATTTTAGATTTACAGACTTGAAATTTGGTATATAGAGTATTCAGAAACGTAGAAAATTGTTTAATCAGTTTTCATCCGAAGGAATCGAAATTACTACGTGGGTATCATCGGATTTTTTCTTGTTTTCAGCTGTTTCACGACTGCATATGCGTGAATGGTTTACATTACAGAATACTTATGTTATGAATAAGTACTTTGGAAACACCCTTTAAATACCGTATCACGCTGGTCTAATGCTTATCGTACTTGACTAACTGTCTTTAGTTTTCGGTTTCGATCTCAACTCAAGTCTTACAAGAAGTAAACGGTTAAAAAAAAACGTAATACTCACATGCACACATATCACTTTTTCTATTAATTAAAATGCAATATTTATGCGTATTATATGGCCAGGCAACGCCTGGCGGTCCGCTAGTTATTTATAAAAATGAGCAGAAATGTTTTTAATACGATTTCCCCGATGTCTGAAATTCCTGGCTCTTAATTAATCAACATACTTCTTCAGTGTCTCAGTTTATCAAACCCCTTGTTTTTCAAGAACATTCTATGTTTTGCCTATCATTGTAACCTTCCATTTAAAAAATATATATATGACCAGCCTGGATGCCCAGCGTTGCCCGGGTGTTTGGAGGTGTGTGTTGAGCAAAAAAAAAAAAAAGAAAAGAAGTGGTAGTAGGCAGGCAGGTTCGAACCCATTCCGCGAAGGAGAAAAAAAAAACGTGAAAAAAAAACAAAACAAAAACAACGTGATGTCTTTGCTGCTACGCCCATCGCCAAACCGGAAGTGGCGTAAGTTTAAATTAAAGCTACATAATCGAAAAGAGGGGATGACTTTCGAAAATATCGGTGAAAAAAAGCGACCATTCCCTGTAGAAAAGTACCCAGTTGAGGGTGAAGGGATTAATGTTTTAGCCAATTTTTCGATATTTGTAGTTCGAAGGGTCGAGCTTCCGAATGATACCGATCTCGTGAAAATCCGTCGTCTCTGTCGAAAGTTTTAGACATACATACATACATGCATGCATACATAAACACATACATACATACATTTAAACAGACAGGTGAGATTTATATTATATCTCTTTTGTGAATATATGCCTTCTGAACTTATTATTTTGTTTTGTTTGCCTTTTAACATGTTTTTCCTTTTTCTCACATTTGATTATAAAACTTGCAAACATTTTCCACTGAAAATATTTCTCTGAATCAGGCTCATCCTACGAATGCAACTTAAATTATAATCCCAAGAAGGCGTGAAATATTTGTCCTAAAAACTGGTGGCCGAATCTCCATAGAAACACGCATTACAGCATTTGCCTTTGTGGTGAACATCGACAAAATAATATTATAATATTTAAAGTTTATCAATGTCCTGCAAAGTATGGAGAGATTGAAGAAAAATCTTGCGAACAGCTTACCTGTTCTAGCGAGTCATCTAATTATCCTCTTCCTTTTCAATTCAGGAATCTTAGGTCAGCCATGTTTTTACAAGAAAGTATATGACGTCATAAAGGATGAATTCAGCAGCTTTTGAAAAAGAAAGCTTCTTCGGGGATTTCACCATTGTGAAAAGCGATAGATATTTCGTTTTCGGTAATGAACAGTTATTTCACTTTTCGTCTTTTCTCCTTTCGCGCCTCTCCCTTTTCCCCCTTCTGTATCTTAACTTTCTTCACAATCTTCTAATTAATTACGTCATCTGCATTTTACGGCGCCATCTATTTTGGAATATATATATATATATATATATATATATATATATATATATATATATATATATATAGAGAGAGAGAGAGAGAGAGAGAGAGAGAGAGAGACAGACAGACAGACAGACAGAGAGAGAGAGAGAGCAAGACGATTGATAATTTATAATTAAAATTAAAAATTAAAAATCGATTTCATAAGGAAGAACACACAAAATCAATAAATTACACGATCGTTTCGGAAACGATGTTTTTATTGTGATAGACAATGGGTCTTGGACAATAATTTTATCATATAGTTTTTTGAAACAATGTCTCCTCATCAGCAAAAATACTGGGTGAGTATTTTCTAAAGACACCAAAAATAAGCCTAGCATTTTTTAATTAAGGCAGATGTATCTGGAAAATATTTAAAATATAAAAGAAAATAGTTACTTTTTTATGTTGATAAACAAAGTAAGATAAAATGAAAATTAAATTAAAGTAAAAATAAAATAAAATAGAATCTGGTTGAAACGTAATGTTAAGGGAGTGTAAATTTCAAATATTTTTAACAAAAATATAAATAACTTTTAATGGTTCGCCTTCTAAAAGTATGTATCATCGTCAATGCATTCATTGGGATGGTAAATGTTTATGAATGCTTGAAAATGTTGATATATACAAACCTTCAAAGTAGACGCCAATGGAATAATATTAACAGTTAAAATCGTTAGTGATGTTAAATTTAAAATCAGCTGAATTATTTCAATTACAAAGGGAGATAATTTTATTCAAATAGAAAAATAAAGGATTTAACTGTTCAAAGGGAGATAACCACTAATTAGTTAATAGTTGCAAATTTTTATATAATAAATGAATCCTATTGGAAGTAATTAAATAAAAATAATATTTTTTAAATTAGTAATTATAGTACTTATAGCACTTACATTAATAAAAAT
>NC_136501.1:87897231-87902231 GCF_053919585.1 Euprymna scolopes
AAAAAAAAAAATCCGGCGAACAATATCTACACGAGGTTTATTGCCCCCTTTCTCTCTCTCTCTCTCACACACTCCCCTCTATCTCTCTCTCTCTTTCTTTCTTTCCTTCTCTCCATCTATCTTTCTCTCTGTATATATTTTACCTAACTTTATCTATCTATCTATCTATCTATCGATCTATCTATTGCTCGCTCGCTCGCTTTCTCTATCTCTCTCATAGTCGTAAACCTATGCGGACAAGATAAGTAACATGATTGAAATTTAGCTAATCGTATGAAAACATGTAAGTAATTTAAATCGTCCACATTAAAAGTAAATGTAAAGAAGTACAAAAACGATTTAAAAACGCCCCATTATAAAATAAAGTAAAAGAAATAAAAAAAAATGACATTAAATAGCTGCTCCGAAATTGTACATATTTTTTTCAGGATTTGTTTTTTTATGTGTGTGTGTGTGTGTGTGTGGGTTGGATAGTGGCGGTTGTTTATGTGTGCATATGTCAGTGTAAGGTTATCAGTATTTAATTGTTTGTTTATTAGTGATTATTATGTTTGTATTTTTTTATTTTTTTTTAAAAACGATTGCCTCTTGTAGAGAGTACCGCCATATTTGAACAGTTCTAGAGCATTTGTTTGTGCATTAAAAGATATATTCCAGAACAATCGAATTTTTAGCTATCAGTCAATGAGAATGGGAAGAATTTAAGAAGGGAGAATTTATTATTTTTGGTAAATGAAAACATTATGCTATGTCTATGAGTTTATGATCCAGTTACGAAGGGTGTAAGGACAATATCTGTAAAACGTGTATATTTCCGCCCGTTCTTGACATGGGGCGGTAGGAGGATAATATTTTTGATGAAAATAGGAACTACTTCTTCTAAAGCTTCTGCGATTGTGATGATAAGATAAAATTTAGGTTTTTATTATAACGACTAAATGTGCATAAGATGTCGTTCTAAAGTTATATAATATAGTGTCTAATAGGCAAGACATAATAAATTTGCAAACTTGCGGTACTTTGGTCCATTTGGTGAATTTCTGGCAACTGTTTTTGCAAACTTGCGGTACTTTGGTCCAGAGGTGAATTTCTGCAATCAAAATATTATATATGGAGATAAAATATAAAATGAAGGCAGTCGAACTTCCGAAGACAGGGCTATATAACAATGCATTTTAAAATAGATACTTGATTCGAAATAGACTTTTTTTCAATATGTTATTGCCCATATTTAAATTATGTACGCTTGTTTATTTATTATAATAACTATGCCGGATAGGAGTATAAATAAAATAGCGGCATTTGTAATTCATCACTTCAACAGCTTACGCTGTTCATAAAAATGTTTCGACATTTCACTATCTTTTATTCGTTTGCATTATAACTATTTGTAGCAGAAGTAGCAATAACTAAAATGAGGGGAAAAAGAGCTTACCTCGGGTACGTCTGTTGTGTCACCGGTTGGGGGAAAAAAGAGAATTCCAAGATGGCGTCCAGGGGTTTTTATTAGCGTTTACCCCATGCAACTCTCGGAAAATCACGTTTCTTTCTCATGTGATTATGCAAATGGATAATTCCCGGCCATTATAAAAGCAGGAGGCTAGAGACGAGTCGGCAGTGTCCTGCAAATTGTGTGTGTGGGTGTTTCTGGCGATTGGAGTGTGTCTTTTTTTTTTACCACGGTTATCACGGACAGGAATTCCCTCTCTTCTGGAGGTAGGCGATATTGACTATTTTGAAGTTGTACTGTTGCTGACAGAACATTTATTTATTTATTTTTTTTGCCTACTACATTTTTGTTTCAAGCTATTTCGGCCCGAATATGGCGAAGGTGCGGATAAGCAGTGATATTATCAAGCCGTTCTCTGGCGAGGGAGACGTTGTAGTGTGGCTGAAAAAAGTGAGACTTGTCGCACAACTTCAGCAGGTGGATGACGTAGCGAGTCTGCTACCTTTATACCTGGAAGGCGATGCGCTGGCCCTCTACATGGAAATGGAGGAGGACGATCAAAAGAAAATAGACCAGATTGAGGCTCGATTAAAGGAGGCATTTACTGATGACGCGTTTGCAGCATATAGAAAAATAACTATGGTTAGATGGGCTGGTGAACGTATGGATGTGTACGCCAACAAAATCAGGCAGTTGGTTGGATTGGCCGGATTCACAGGAGAAAGCTTAGAGAAACTCAGAAAATTAATTTTTGTCACTGGATTCCCTGACACCATCTCAATTGCTCTTCAACAGGTGCCGAACATCAAAGCCCTGACCATGGGGGAGCTAATGTCGAGAGCGAGAATTTTGACGACGACTGGCGAACAAAATCAGGATGTGGTTGCGGCCACACGCTCCCCCAACAACAGGGCCCAGAATAATCCTGTTAACGTGACCTGTTTCAAATGCAGTGTTAAAGGCCACCTTGCAAGGGACTGTCGAAAACGTGGAACACGGTATTACCGTTGCGGTGAGAGTGGACACTGGGCTTGGAACTGCTCGGGAAACGAGCAAGGGGAGGACGCATAAGCGCCAGTCTCCTTCCCAACCAAGATGTGAACACGACGCTCCCGGTGATAAGCATCCATGTTGACGGGACGCGATGTTTGGCGCTTATTGATACAGGATGCTCCAGGACCATTCTACATGCAGACCGGTGCCGGTCTTGGAGAAAAACAAACGTAAATGTCAACACAATTGGTGGAATGTCCCATGCGTGCTGCGGTGTTGGAACGGTCTCTGTATCCACTGATGAAGGTGTGTCTGCCAGAGTCGATGTGTTGGTGGTGCATGGCAAGCCACTGGGATTTGACTTGCTTCTAGGGATCGACGCCATAAAAGCTCTAGGAGGTGTCGTTGTCAAGCCTACAGGATCAGTGCGGCTAGGCGCCAGGAAAAGTATTAAATGCGCAGCCATTTCTATCGATGAACCAGATTTCACTGCTACCTTTGACCATCAAAACCGAACGTGGACCACATCGTGGAAATGGTCTGTGGACCACCCCCCTGAAAGGCTGCATAATCGAGTGTCAGAGTACCTAGTGCCAGCAGAAATTCGTGAAGAATACACGCAGGAGCTCCACACCTGGATAGATAATGGTTGGCTCGTGCCATACCCAGAGGATAAATTGGGACCCCCCAAAGGTCTAATTCCCCTGATGGCTGTGATACAGCAGAACAAAGCCAAAGTGCGCCCGGTGATGGACTACCGGGAGCTAAATCATTACGTAGACGCATTTACGGCCAACGCAGATGTTTGTGCGGCTAAGCTGCGTGAGTGGAGACAAAAAGGTGCTAACGTGTCTCTACTGGACCTCAGAAGAGCATACCTACAAGTCCGGGTTCATGAGACACTGTGGCCATACCAGACTGTGGAAATCGATGGGAAAAAATACTGTCTGACCCGTCTGGGGTTTGGTTTGAATGTGGCTCCCTTGATAATGAGAGCAATTGTCAGCGAAGTACTATCTCAGGAAGAAGTTATAAGCCGCGCAGCATCTGCTTACATTGATGACATTTTTGTCAATGAAGACGTGGTGCCCGCGACCCGTGTGAGAGAACACCTCGCGCAGTTCGGGTTGGAGTGCAAGAACCCGGAGCAGTTGAAGGACGGTGCACGGGTGCTGGGATTGGTAGTCAGGATGGAACGCAATGAACTGCGGTGGAAGCGAGGAAATGCAATTCCAGAGGCTCCCAGTATTGTTACGCGACGAACAATCTTTTCCCTGTGTGGTCGACTTGTCGGGCACTTTCCGATGTGCGGTTGGCTTCGTGTGGCTTGCGGAATACTCAGAAGGAGAGTAAGTTCGGTAACGAAGGGCTGGGATGATGAAGCAAGGGACGCCGTACTACCTCGTATGATGTTCGAAACCTTAAAATCTGCACAGCAGAACGATCCGGCACAGGGAAATTGGTGTGTGGACGGCAAAGAGCTGAATGTATGGGTCGATGCTAGCTCCCTAGCAATTGGGGCAGCCTTGGAGATTTGTGAAACTGTGTTGGAAGATGCATGTTGACTGCGACCTGAAGATGACTCTCAACATATCAACTTGGCTGAACTGGATGCCGTATTGAAAGGCATCAATTTGGCTCTCCAGTGGCAGAGCAAGGTGCTACACATAAAGACAGATTCTGTTTGCGTATACCATTGGGTCTCGGACACGCTAACTGGAAAGGCGCGAGTACGCACCAAAGCAGCAAGCGAGATGCTTATTAGGAGGTGATTAAGCACTCTTAAGGAGCTCGTAAAAGAGTACGGGCTGACAGTGGATGTGACGCTGGTTCCATCAGCACGAAACATTGCTGACCGACTGACACGAGTGCCACAGCGGTGGTTTGAGGCAATGAAAAAGAAAAACGGTCTCGACCCAGTGATAGGCGCGGTCCACACAGACGAGCTGGATGAGAGTCAAATCATGGCTATTCACAAAGATAGTGGACATCCGGGGGTGCGACGCACTACCTACTTTGTCAGGAGAAGATGTCCAACCACGACAAAAGCAACTGTCAGAACGGTCATACAGAAATGCGAGGAATGTCAGTCCATTGACCCAGCGCCAGTCAGGTGGGAAAAAGGAAAGCTGGAAGTTAACGAGAATTGGCAGAGAATTGGAATGGATATCACGCATTATGGCACCTTCCATTTTTTAACTTTAACAGACTGTGGTCCATCGCGTTTCTCCATTTGGAGGAAATTGGCAAGGCAGGACTCGGCAAGCGTGATTCATCAGTTGGAGGCAGTGTTCCTCGAGCGTGGCGCGCCGCATGAACTCCTTTTAGACAATGACACAGCTTTCTGCAGCAATATGTTCCAAGCATTTGCACGTAAATGGGGAGTTCACCTGCGATTCCGTTGTGCATACGCTCCAGCCGGGAATGGCATAGCGGAGCGATGTCACCGTACAGTGAAACGAATAGCGGCTAGAATGTGTTGTCCCATACAGGAGGCTGTCTACTGGTATAATATCACACCAAGAGACGACACATCTCCCTCCACTGCGCCTGCCAA
>NC_136501.1:87909731-87934731 GCF_053919585.1 Euprymna scolopes
TTTAAACTCAAAATGTGAAGCCTTGAATTCTTGATGATGGAAACCACGGCCGGTCATGAAGAAATAAATTCATCATATGTTTTGTGATAAAGCTCGTCTTGTCTTATGATTCTTACAAAAAGGTAAAGTGAAAATTGTATTATATATATGTGTTATAAAATGTCATTACATACACGTCTCGACATCTCATGTCTACACAATGTCTGAACAGTGAACACTATCTCATCATTCTAAGAGCTTTCTTCTTCTAAGTCTCCTTCTACAACAGCATCTCTCTCTTCTAAGACTGCGCTTGTAATAAGACTCTCTCTCAACGACAAACACTATAATAAGACTCTCTTATAATGAAACCCCTATATGTAACATAAAGACATGTTTGCTGCAAGGCTAAAAATTAAAACATGAACCAATAACTATTACGTTACGCATGCATATTCGTAATGTCATCGCTGAGCCTTCACCTGGCAAATTTTAGTTTTTTGATTTTCACACTTTGCACCGATTTTCCCTGGAAAACCCCAAATATAAAGTTTCGCATAGGTTCTAATACTCTAATATATTAAGTTTTATGTCTGTAGACCAAGAACTGGCAGAGGAGTTTGGTAGGCAAAATATTTTAAACAAATATATATTTGCATTCATATATATATATATATATATATATATATATATATATATATATATAGAAAGAGGTTTGTGTCTACTATAACGATTTTACGCAAATATTACGCAAGTATAAATCATGTAGAATATTTGCATGAATATAATTATACGTAATAGTTAACTACAGATGATCATCCCATAAGAAAACCGAAAAACTAATAGGGAATTAATGGAAAGGAATGTTTAAAAGAATATGAAAATTAGCTAGATCTGTTGCAGATGAATTCAATTCCAAGACCCAGATATAAAGATGTATTTTCTTTTTAAATAAACAGAAAAGTTTTTTTTTTTAAATATGAATATCAATACACAAAAAAAAATATATATATATAGGAGTATATATATATATATATATATATATATATATATATATATATATATATATATGTGTGTGTGTGTGTGTGTGTGTGTGTGTGTGCGGCAAAAAGAAAGCCCGCACGTGTAATTTTTTTCAAATACTGCAAATTTAAGCTAAATTTAATGTAACTGTTTAAACAAACTATACCTCATTTTATTGGTTTTTTATTTTTCTATAATTTTACCTGTTCATATTTGACTTTTAATTGAAATATTCTAATGTTCACGTCAATTTACTGTGTACTACATATGATTTGGAATTATATTAAATAATATTTAAAAAAAATGATTCGTATGCGCATGAGCGTCTATAACATGCGTGTATTTTGGAATGTATATTCTAGACAACAGTGGGAGTAACGTGGAAACATTATTTATTCTTTTGTAAACTTTACCATTTCGGAGGATGTCATCGAAATCGTAGCATATCTCCAAAAGACAGAAAAACATTAAAATTAATGCTATATTCATTGCTAATACCCGTCATTGGACCGGTATTCTACTTTTTTTTTATAAAGGAGTCGCCACTTATCAAGGCCCGGGGGCCATTTGAGGATGGGAGTTAATGAGTGTAGAGTAGTCAATGGGAAAATATCGTAGTAATCGTTATTAGTTGAAATTTGGTAAATTGGATTACTTAAGAGGACGGCTTATCAAAAACTTGTGTACATTGGACTTGAATACAATCATATTGTAGTCAGTTGGAAAACATAAAAAGCGGAACAGAGTTTCACAGCCGTGCGGTTTTAAGAAAGAAAACTTGTTCATGGAATCTACGTTTAGGTTTAGACACAGATAAATAGTGGGGGAAATTATTGATAGTGGTTTCAGCGAGACGAGTGTTTTTCGTGAAAGTCAGAAAAGGGGGAAGCATAGATTGGTGCTCGAACGAACAATTGCGATGAAAATAACGATAAAGCAGAGACAGGCTCGCAATGTCTCTTTAGTGGGAAAGGGGGTTACAGTGATGAGAAAAAGGCAACTCCCACTAGGCTACGAAATCTATTTTGAACTCTGCCAAGGCAGGATAAAGTGCTTCTAGAAACTCCTGTCCAGATGCGGTAACAGTACTGCATCCTTGGACGTACTTGGCTCTTATAAAGGTAGAGAATGCATCAGTAGTGAGATATCTACTGGAGCAGTAAAATGATCCTACATTTTTCCAGCAGCCTTGGCAATGGATTTGATGTACGTGCTCCATTTCAGATCAGGAGTAAAGGTCAAACCCAGAAGCTTGTCAAAACATGGAGCCACCCCAAGACGAGAGACATTCATTTTAATTGATGCCAGACGGGGATCAGAACATTGATGATGTAACGATAGAAATTTGGTTTTAGATGCATTAAAATTAACCAGCCACCTCTTTCCCCATTGTACCACGTGCTGAAGATCAGAGGAGAGAAAATCAGAGAGAATTTGGTCTTTTACGGCCTTTGAAGTGTTGCCATAGATGGTAGTGTCGTCAGCATAAATGTCTACGAATGATCTAAGAATGTGATTTGGGAGATCATCGATATAGATTAGGAAAAGAGTTGGGCCCAGGACTGAGGGACTCAAGCATTAATACTGTGAACTTCTGGTTTCTGCCCATTAACCAATACTCTGATGAACATATCAGAAAGAAATGTTTTAATAATGGAATTTTAATAATAGCTGGGGATTTTGTGGCGTAGACCTTCATGTCATACTTCAGCAAAGGCCTTTAATATGTTAAGAGCAATTGCCCTAGATCGGAAGCCTCCGTCGAGAGATTCACTAATCTTATGAGATATAACTGTATGTAACTATAGCGTCTACTTCTCTATTTAACACAAATTCCAGCAACTTACTTATGACGCACAAGAGACTGAGTGGTCTGTATTGAGAGGAAGATGACTGATCACCTGAATTCTTCAATACGAGGCATACTGACGACATTTTCCAAGGTGTTGGGAAGCAATCCTTCTTAAGACAACGCTTAAACAGCTTTGTAAGTATGGGAGCTAGCGTGTTTCAGATATAGAAGGAAATATGGAGAGCTGTGATCCTGATCGTATAGGGTAGAATTAGCTGCAAAGTTCTTGGTAAAAAGTTTGGCTTTGTCTGATGCTGACGAGATGACCTCAGGTCCATAGATGATGGATGGAATACAGCATACACTCTATTCAAAACCCTTTTTGTTATTTGCCAAAACTGGTGGGAACCAAGCTGCTGCTCAGCTACTTTGGATTTGATGAATTGAGCATACAACTCTCTCACGTTCTTTATTACTCTTTTACAGTGATGCTGGCAGTCCTGAAAGCGGCTTTAGTCTCAGTACATATATTATGTTGGAAGAAATGGAAATAGTGATTTCTGTGCCCAATGGCAGCAACACATTCCGGAGAGAACTACTGCTGGCTGTAATGTCTTTGCTGAAATTTTTTGAAAGGTATGAACCGGTCTATACCTACAATTAACCATTTCGTCAGGTCGTATACTATAGAGGACTCGTTCTTTTTTATACACATGGAACGCAGAGGTAGATTTGATATAAATGCACGGAAACTATCTCAGTCAGCCATAGAGGATCGATATACTGTACGATGGAGAGGTATGTCAGAGGACTTATTGCAGTTTGTTTTTATCTTAACTGAGACAATCGAGTGGTTGTAAGATCCCAGTGGAGACATAACGAAAGATGAACATAGCTCAGGGTAAGTTGTAAGAAAAAGGTCTTGGAGATTTGCATACTGGTCATCAGCGTCGGGCATACAGGTGGCTTCGCGAACAATTTGAATTAGGTCATAAGCAATGGAGAAATTATGACAGAATCTCTCCTCATCATCTGTCTTGTTTGAGTTGGCTAACCATTCCACACTGTGAACATTGTAATCTCCAAAGATGTGAATGTTAACCGAAGGATGAGAAGACAGGATGTGAACAATTTTCTCAAATATGCTCCTAAATATGGTAACTCCGCTGTTGTGGGGGTGATAGAGGGCAAATATAAACGCAGTGGTATGAGCAAGTGCAACCCGAAAGCACATAGAGGACGATTTAGAGTCTTCTCTGGAGATGTCCCTATCACATGGAAAGCCATCTTTAATGTAGCATGTTCCATGCCCATGGCAATTTTGTGGATCAGATTTGGATCTTAAATTAGAATATCCTTTCATTACGAACTCATCTAGAGAAATAGCCAATTTCGCTGAGAAATAATAGGACTAGTTTGGTCTTCTATAATTGTCTTATTTATAAATTAAAATCATTTTATCTCCGTATTTTTTCGATTTATAGCAACTACATTTACAAATTGATAATAGTTAATTATTGGATTTTAATTAATTATAAGATGAAACTTTAATGATTCAAACTAGATAGATAACGACAAACTTCCACCCATTAATATGGGAGGGGAGATTATCACCAAAAGTGTCATGAATTATTAACTTCGCACCGGACTTACTACTTAGATATAAATAAGTCACTTGTACCCATTCCCCTCCCCCCCCTTTTTTTTTTTTTTTTAATGGAGAGTAGATAATACAGTGGATGTGTTATCGGCAGCTCCAGTAACTCTCGCTTCTCCTATTTTGTCATTCAGTCCTCATTCAATGAGTGATTTTTCTGACAAAGGGTGAAGAAAAAGCTGCTTAAAGGTCGGTACTACTTGGTGACCAGTAGTCTGAGATGTCGGAAATTTTTCTCTCTTTGTTTGTCCTTGTGGCCATGTCACTAGTAAGGGTGCTGGAGGTAAACGTTTTGTCTGGGCTGACGTTATCCGCCTGATTGTCAGGGACCCGAAACTTGGATTAACCACTAAGGAGGCTGTCCTATCAGCAGGCGCAAAGTACTGGGACTGCTGTATTGCCATTTGGTGAGTGGATCTGGACCATGCAGTAGTCTCTGGTGGGGCCTCTCGATGCCATACTAGTGGGTAATTGTTACGGCTTTACCTTTTCGTGTGCTACAAATAAAAAAATTTTCCTGTCTTTTTCTCTCTTACTTTCCCTCTCTGTACTGCTCTAACCAAGTATGCCGACCTATTCCACAAATCCCAAAACCTCAACATGAAATATTTCCAGAATAAAAACTCGATTAAACCTAGAACCCCATCTTCCAGCGTAGACCCCTACTACCAGGTTTCCTTCTCCAATATCAGGGGTCTACGTTCCAACCTTCCAGAGGTTGAAACCCAATTACAGGAGACGAAACAGGACATATTATTTCTAAGTAAAAACTGGAATAGGGCCGACCACTTCCCTAGATGAGTTCATAATTAATGGATACTCCAATTTAACAGCTAAATCTGACACCCAAGATCGCCATGGGCATGGAATATGTGCCTACATTAAGGATGGCTTCCCATGTGGCAGGGATATCTCTAGAGAAGATCCTAATTTACCCTATATGTACTTCAGGGTTGCACGTGCTAACACCACTGCATTTATATTTGCCAAGAGCATATCTGAGAAAATAGACCACATACTGTCTTCACATCCCTCGGCTAACATCCACATCTGTGGTGACTTCAACGTCCATAACGTAGAATGGCTGACCCATTCAAATAAGACAGACGATGAGGGGAGGTTTTGTCATGATTTTGCCATTGCTTATGACCTCACTCAGATAGTTCGCGAACCCACCCGTGTGCCCGATACACCCAATCAATATGCAAGCCTCTTAGACCTTTTTCTCTCAACTTCCCCTGAGCTATGTTCATGTACCGTTCATTCTCCTCTAGGATCATCCGACCACTCCGTCGTATCAGTTAAGATAAAAACGAAATGTAAGAAGCCCCCAGACGTACCCCTCTACCGTACTGTATACCGATACTCTATGGCTGACTGGGATAGCTTCCGTACATTCATATCTGATTTACCTCTGCACTCCATGTTTAAAAAGGAAGTGTCCTCTATAGTATCAGATCTGACCGAATGGTTAATTGTAGACATAGACCAATTCATACCATCTAAAAAATTCCAACAAAAACCTAACAGCCAGCCATGGTTCTCCCCAGAATGTGCTGCTGCTATCGCGCACAGAAATCACTTTTTCCATAGCTACCAACGTAATAGATGCACTGAGACTAAAGCTGCTTTCAGGACTGCCAGCAACCACTGTAAAAGAGTAATAAAAAATGCAAGAGAGCTATATGCCTAGTCTGTTAAATCCAAGGTAGCTGATCAGCGGCTTGGTTCCCACCAGTTTTGGCAAATAACAAATAGGATCCTGAACAGAAGTGTGCGTTCTATCCCAACCATTATCAATGGACCAGAGGTCATCTCGTCAGCGTCAGACAGGCCAAACTATTTGCAAAGAACTTTGCAGCTAATTCTACCCTATGCGATGAAGGCCATCAACTCCCCATATTTCCTCCTATAACACAGAACAAGCTAGGTAACATACAAATATCCGTGCATGAGGTCGCCAAGCTAATAAAAAACCTAGATTTCAGTAAAGCAACTGGCCCTGATGGCATCCCAATTATAGTGTTAAAAAAGCTTCAACCAGAACTTGCTCCCATACTTACGAAACTATTTAAGCGCTGCCTTAAGGAGAAGTACTTTCCGACCCCCTGGAAGACCTCATCAGTTTGCCCTGTATTTAAGAATTCAAGTGATAAGTCATCTCCCTCTCAGTATAGACCAATAAGTCCCCTCTGTGTTATGAGTAAGTTGCTGGAATCAATATTAAATAGAGAAATAGTCAACCACCTCAGCAGAAATAACCTTCTTAGTGACACACAATATGGTTTCCGCTCTGCAAGATCTACCGCAGATGTGCTGACGGTTATATCCCACAAAATTAGTGGATCTCTTGACAAAGGCTTCCTTTCTAGGGCAATTGCTCTTGACATATCAAAGGCCTTTGACAAGGTATGGCATAAGGGTCTACTTCACAAGATTTCCAGCTACGGTATAACTGGAAATGTTTTCTCAATCATTAAATCATTTCTCTCCGATAGGCTCATAAGAGTAGTGGTAGATGGACAAAAATCGGAGGCCTGCAATATAAATGCTGGGGTCCCTCAGGGGTCAATCCTGGGCCCAACTCTCTTCCTGATCTACATCAATGACCTCCCTAAACACATACTTAAATCATTCGTTTACATCTATGCTGATGACACGACCATCTACGGCAACACATCAAAGGCTGTAAATGACAAAGTTCTCTCTGATTCTCTCTCCTCTGATCTCGAGCGCGTGGTTCAGTGGGGGAAGATGTGGCTAGTTACCTTTAATGCATCCAAAACCAAACTCCTATCCTTACATCATCAACGCTCTGATCCCCAGCTGGCATCAATTGTGATGAATGGCTCTCGTCTGGGTGAGGCCGCGTGTTTTGACAAGCTTCTGGGTTTGACCTTTACTCCTGATCTGAAATGGAACACGTACATCAAGTCTGTTGCCAAGGTCGCTGGAAAGATGGTGGGATCCTTCTACCGCTCCAGAAGATATCTCACTACTGATGCAATTCTCTATCTATATAAAAGCCAAGTACGTCCAAGGATGGAATACTGTTGCCATATCTGGGCAGGAGCTGCCAAAAACAGCCTATCATGCCTTGACAGAGTACAAAATAGACTTCGTGGCTTAGTGGGGGATGCCCTTTTCTCTAGCCTGCAACCCCTCTCCCACAGAAGAGACGTTGCGAGCCTATCCTTGTTTTATCGTTATTTTCATGGCAGGTGCTCGTCTGAACTCCAATCCCTGGTCCCCCCTCGCCAATCTTTCACGAAAAACACCCGTCTAGCTGAATCCACTGTGAAAAATTTCCCCCACTCTATATCTGTGCCTAAATCAAAACGCGGATTTCATGAACAAAGCTTCTTTCTTAGAACTGCACGCCTGTGGAACTCTGTTCCGTCTGCCTGCTTCCCTCCGGACTACAACTTGGATGTCTTCAAGTCTAATGTTAACAAATTCCTAATGCACCGCCCCCTTAAGTAAACACTCCATCAAATCTCCATACTAACGTAATGTACTTGCAATAACCCTTATCCCTGAGTGGCTTCCGGGCCTTGATAAGTGGTGATCACTGTGTAAAAAAAAAAAAAAAAAAACATTAAAATTTTTCATACGTGAATTACAGCATATATTGATCCGTGTTTTTAAAAAGAAACTAATTTTAATTTAATAGTAAATAAATCTTTTAATATTCATTGGGTAAAAAATAGAAAGTCTTGGTTTGTAATTTTCTTCTCCCCCCCCCCCGCTTTCCTTTCGTTGTCTTTAGCTAATGTCCGAAGAGAGAGAAAGGGAAAGCGAGAGAAGAAGAAAGAGGAGAGAGAGAGAGAGAGGGGGAAGAAAGAGAAAAAGAGAGAGACAGATAGAAAGAGAAAGGGGGAAGGAGCAAAAAGGGATAGAGAAATGGAAACAGAAAAAGAAAGATAAGAGTCAACAAATGGATTCTGTAATAAATAGCATAACCATTTCGATTTTTCCCCCCGGTGCGTTAATCGGTTAACTCGCTGAAATTAAAGACAAGGATTGCGATTTCAAACCTCATTCGTGCCAAAATTATTATTTTTTATATTTTGTTCTAAAATTAACACGGACATTTCAAATTACGATGGTAAGCATTTTTTTTTCTTATGTAATCTACATTATATATGGAAATTAAGATCCCGGTCAACATCGGCAGTTCTGCTAGTAATAGATCGATGACATTTATTTTTTAAAGTTGACTTGCACTTGAGTATATTTATCAAAACGAGAGAGGCACAAAGATGCAACGGTAGATAAAAATACGATGATTATATTTCATTATATCTAAAAATAACTTTTTTGTCTGCATAAGCTGATGCCGAGAAGTATAAGCGCTCAACCGTTAGTCCAATCAGCAAATGTAGGAAGTTAGCAGTAGAGGCTAGGTGGCACTTCTACACAATTGGGACGAAATTTTGTAGTCGATAAATGGAGTTTTCAGGTAAAAAAAAAAAAAAAACGGGTTCAACTGACTTTTTTTTTTTAAATAATTCTAATAAATTACGATAGTAGCTTCCAAATTATGCAATCGAGATTACCTGAATATTACTGAATTATTAAACAAACAAATTTAAACGTTGTAGCTGGTGAAAAAGTGCCGCCGTCTTGTTTAAATCAAAACGGAAATTTCCTCCGTTTTGAACTCTCCTGTGTCTTACGATCGTTTTCATCAAATTCTAATTTTTATTTTCTTTAATAAATAAATTTCAACTTTATCGATTTTCGTAATTTTTGGATTTAATCATCTTAAAAATACAAGGAATACGTAGATACCATTGTTTTCGTGTGAAATTCAGTTTTACGATTTCCGAAATTTCGTCTCAATAATGTAGAAGCGCCGGCTGGGTTGTTTATGCTGATCTAAGATACGTCGTCGACAATCAGTCCTACAAGGGTTGGGCTGTTTTAAAGCTAGCTGGCATTGATCGCGTCAATCTATGCAGTTCTAGGGGGTCATTCCCTAAGCTTTAACTTTCCATGATTCGAAAAGTTTTTCTTTTTAATGCACTTCCTCTTCTGCGCTGATTTCCCAACCCAAAGCTCCCGACCGTGGTAGTTGGGAGGAGCTAATACTATCAATAGAGTGACAGGACAAAAGTATCAATTTATTATTATCGGGTCAATTCTCTGTACACAATATATACTAGGGATTTAAAAAGTAAAACAAAAAAAAAAATGGCGAATACATCCTAAAGGAAAACATTTGGAACTGATAAACAAGAATCGCAAACACAAAAAATATATATATATATTTATTTTTAACTATTTTCACTAGCACGACTCGCGTCCCGGCATTGCCCGGTGGGATATAAAAAAATGATTTAATATTTAAAATATCTGCAAAAAATAATTTCCACCCAAAATAATTTTTACTACAATAAAATGAGGAGCAGAAAATATATTTAATGCTTTATGATGCATATTTTATTGCCTCCCACTTCCCCGTAAAAATGAAAATGAAATATAGATTAGGGTTATGTTAGGGTCATGATAGGATTGTGTTAGGGTTATGTTAGGGTTATGTTAGGATTGTGTTAGGGTTATGTTAGGGTTATGTTAGGATTATGTTAGGGTTATGTTAGGGTAAAAACAAAAGTTTGTTTCGCATGGTGCAAATTGGTTGAAGTTTATGCTACTTTTTATTTTTTTAATTCAATTTTCACCCCAAACAGGGCACAGAGCCACTTTGAAGTAGGGGCATGCTATTGGGGACATATGTTGCAGGGATATTATGAAGGGAGATGAGCAGCGAGATGTCTGTTCACATTACACTTGAACTTCTGCATGTCAGTACAGTTGGGAAAGCAGAATTCCAGAAGAGAATACCCAAGTCTAGCTGTTCTGGGGAAGAAACTATTGTAGTAGAAAGCTTTATTACACCTAGGGATCTCTACTGTGTAGGGGTGGGATTTTGCTGCTGGTCGGGTTTGTCGGGGATTGGAGGTCTTCCTCTAGTGTTTCTGCCAGTTCCTTATATATGTGTCCATTTGTTTTCCCCTCGTGCCTGTTATAGTGCGTGGTGTCACCAGCAAATATACCCATCTCAGAATTTTTTTATCAGGGAGGTTATTTATGAATATTAGGAATAGTAAAGGTCCCAGGATAGATTCTTGAGATACTCCCGCATTTATATCATATTGTTTAGATGTACGACCATCGAGGACAACTTGATTCTTCTCTTACTAAGGAAGGATTTAATTACGTTATGTATTCTTTCAGTGATTTTCCTGAGAAGGCCATCATGCCATACCCTGTCAAAAGCCTTAGATATATAGAGGGTTACCACACTACCCTCCCCCGCTTTGTCCAGTGAATGTTATATACGTTCAGAGATTAAAGTTAGGATATCTAATGTGGAACGGGCTTGCCTAAATCCACATTGATGGTCGCTCAGAAGTTTAGCAGCTTTAAGATGGTGGACTAGAGCTTGATTTATTATGGACTCAAATATTTTGGCGAAAAGCGGAAGGAGCCTAATGAGGCGATAATTTAATGGGTCAGTTCTTTCGCCAGAATTCTTGAAAACTGGTACTACAGAAGCAGTTTGCCAACAGCCAGGAAAGTAAGATTCGTTAAGGTATTTGTTATAAAGTTTGGAGAAAACTGAATCAACCTCAGTGGAGTATTTTTTTAATAGCACAGCTGAGATGAGATCGGGTTCACAAATTTTCGCGATGTCTAGGTTTATTATGATAGCATGCATCTGATCTAATGACGTATCTAATAACAGGTATTTTTTTAGGAATTCTTTTGTTTGAAATCATTGATATTACAATAAATGGCACTAACCTCGAAAAATTGTAAGAAAGCGAATATAATTTATGCAGACTTCCTATTTATTATTATAGAGCCAATTCTCTATTAACGTTTAAATTGTACTGAATATATAATGGTGCTTTCAAAAGTTTAAAGTTTTAGAGTCGAAATTAAAACACGACGCTCTCCAGCCTTATTCGTTAGCATCGGAACCACCAAGAGATGAATATCAGAACTCTACAAATATAATGACATTAACGTATAAATTTATATTTGCGAATACATAGAGAAACACTTGAAGTCGACTTACACCTACTAAGTTCCAATTTTATCATTTGATCCCTTAGCAACTAACTATTTTAATGGCTAAAAACCAGATCGGATCCCCTAGGTAATAAGTTTCAAGACTGTTTGATTTGAGCCGAAAACAATAAATATTAACGGGTCATAATAGAGGTCAAAGTTAAAAAAAAAATGTTTACCACTGCGGTGTCTACCAAATCACTCAGACAATTTCCTCCTTTGCAGCACGGGTTCGAGCCTGCCTTCCTACTACCACTTTTTTTTTTTTTGCTCGACACACACCACCAAACACCCGGGAAACGCCGGGCACCCATGCTAGTATTAAAATAAAATACGTATGAAATACGTTTATAAGCCAAATTACAACGCAATATTATGGTAAATTAACAAATAGTTATTCATTTAAAACTAATATGTCGGTGATATACGGCCATCGTCAGTAATTTATTGACTTTCTCCTCGTCATAAGGTAAATGGAAGAAAACAGTTATTATAGAATCCTCGTGTTGCTCATCTATGATGATATTTTCTAATACCGGAAGATTACGCTTGGCTTAGGTGGTATGAAAGTCAAAATTGTTATTCACGGAATATAAGCGTTGTTTAAATTTTAAAATAAAATACGTTATTTTAAAATTTAAATAACAAAAAACCACAACTTTGACATTCATATGACGCGCGCCAAGCGTAATCTTCCGGCATTAGAAAATATCACTGCAGATGAACAATACGCCGATTCTATACTGCTGTTTAAAAATGTTAAATTCGACACACTGAAACAAAAAATAAATAAATAAACAAACAAAAAAAAAACACGCTACTCTAAATCTCGACGGTGTGCTATCAAAAACTCAACTCCAAATTTTAACACACTACTGTCAAAACTCAACTCAAGAACACGACGCACTGCTGACATTTGCTACTCCGACCTTTAAAAAAATTACTCTGTCTCTGAAAAATAAGACTTTTATATTATACCGGAGGCATCTCATTTGCATGTCATGTGATTACATTACAAGCATATAACAAGAAAAGGCAGACATTTTTTTCTTTTTTCTTCATTCTCTTTTCCTACACGAACTCCACAGACTGCACACAAACAGGTTGGTTTGTACTAATCTTTAATCACACACCCTCTTGAACTTTAAGATCAATAATAAGTCTCATAGTCCACCATTCATGCTGGGCGGCTTCATTCACGGCGCGATCGTCATATTAGATCGTTCTTCTTGCGGAACTTCTTCAACCGCCTTGCACTGCTGGCAAGGAACCTCTCCGTATGTCTTAGATGTGACATTGCATTCCGTCAACTGGCAGTTTGTTCTCGGAGAGCACTTCAGTTATAGTATCTCTGACTCAGCATGTTGTATAACGAGAATAGGGCGATTTCCGTTCGTGGTTATTCCACTTTTTCTTTCATGGCCAGCAGATGTCACCATTCGTATGTAAAAACAGATCAATGCGATACTGGCGTTTCATCTTGGCCAGTCCTCAGTGCCATATTATACAAAAATACAACTTTATGGGGGGGCCAAATTTGGCTTCTTGATGCCATAGCTGTTATAGTGCGATGGTGCTTTTCTATAATTCTATTGCCACTCGGACGGTACGCAGCTCTAAAACGTTCGTTCCACTTCGCACATAGCGCTTTAAAACCTTCTGAAAGAAAGACATACCATTATCCATCAAAACTTCTTTCAATTGTTCCCTTTCCATAAACACCTCCTTAACAACTCTCTTCACCTCTTCAGCTGTTTCCGTTCTGATTCTTCATCCTATTGCTATCCTCCCAGGCACACAGTTAATCATAGTAGGATACAGTTAGTTTTGATAATGCGTGATACCAATGGCTTGTCGCTGCAACATGCAATTTTCCTTTTACGTGTTTAGCTGGTGCAGGGTTAATCGATTTATATTCCCTATATCGGGTATGTAAAACATGCGGCCCGCAAGAAGTAGAATTGCGGTCCCACAGACAATTTTAAGCAATTTGGAAAAATCAAAGACAAAAACGAAAAGATCAAAATAAGAGGTGAGTTCGAAAAGTAGTTAAAATTTCTTATCTATCATCGCTTTAGGAACGTCTTTTTTTATACTAAGCCCGCATATCGAAAGCTTACAACGTCACACACAGAACTGTCACGACTTCTCATTACTTCCCTTAGTTTCCCTTTCTTACGCAGGGTATCTTTCTTAGCCCTACACTGACTTCCGGCGCTGTCATTCACTTCCTTTTCTCCTGCACGCCAATATGCTGTCCCAGCGGTAGCTTATCTTTTTTCACTCCCACCTCGACGTTCTGCACCGACGCTGTAAGTCCTTCTTTTCTTTTTTTTTTTTGGGGGGGGAGGGTATTTGTTTTCTCTGGCGGTCCACTTTAAGCTAAATTACCGGTGATAAGACAAAAACTTGCCCCTTCGAAAAATTTAATCTTCTGCTGGTTTTGGGTTTTGTAAAATTAAGTTTTGTTGCAATTAAAATTATGAATGGTTTCTGCTCACAAAGTTGAATTTATTTTATTTTTCATTAATAAATATTTTTAGGCATTAATAATAACAGCAACAACGACAGTAAAGAAGGCAATATTACTTTTTCTTTTAAAATTGTAAATTCTAATTGTTTTTATATTTTTAATTCGTTACATTTGTTTTAGTTTTAATTGTTTTGTTTTGTTTTTAAATTTGTTCTTTTTTATTTAAAGTTAATAAAAAGTTATTTCGTTACATTGGTTTTGTTAGATTTGTTTTATCTTTTTTCGACTTGCACCCATGAAAACTGACAAAACTTAATTTTACAAAACCCACAACCAGCAGAAAATTAAATTTTTCAAAGGGACAAGCTTTTTGCTTTATCACTGGTAAATTAGTTTCAGTGGATCCTCAAAGAAACAAATACCTTTTTTTTTACAGAATTTATTGACTTTCAATTTCTTCACATCGTTATTTGGATTCACATTTTTATTGTCTTGGAATGTTAAGCGTTTCCTGCTTCCTTCTCTTAACCACTTATCACACTGTTACAGTATTTCTCTTTTTCTTTCCTTTTCAGTTTTTACCTTCTTCTATTTTCAATAAACCTGTCAATAAGCAAATTGTCTTCATAAAGTTATAAATTAAAAAAAATGTTGTGCCTGTGACCTTCTAAGCCTTTGATTGATGGTTTCAATGTAAAGAATAACTATCCCAAGCAAAGATAGATAAGAAATTTTAACTATTCGTCGAACACACCTCTTATTCTGTATTTATTTTATCTACTTTTACGTTTCCTGTCGTGTAGGCCCTATATCTATATTGCTTTTTATTCTTGTGTACTTTTTATTAAAATTGACTTTTATAACTAAAAATATGAATCGGGTGATACTGTGCAAGGTTAAGATTCCTTTGTGGTAACTGCTTTTATTGATATTTCATAAATATGTGTCGTTGTGTTTGATTTTATTTTGACTTTTTAATTTTCCAGATTGCACATCGTTTTTAAAATGGCTGGTGCTTCTGCGACTAAGAAAAAAAGAAGGTAAACGAAGAGGGGCGAGTGTTTCAAGAAAAATGGGAACGATTTCAATTTGAAATGACAAGGTAAAAACAAGCTAATCACTCAGTTGTATGATGACGTCAAATGCTTCATTACAAAGTTGAGATTATGGAAGTCACAAGTCTCAAATGAAAATTTAATTCATTTTCCTACATGCAAAGAGCTAAAAAAATAGTACTAATACTAAGTCAGCACTAAGTTTTGCCAAGTATGACAGTTACCTGGTATCATTATCAAAGGAGTTTCAAAAAAGGTAAACGAAAGCCTACAAATGGAACTATTAGAAATGTAGTCAGATTATTTACTCAGAGCAAAGTATTTTGAAGTGGGAATACTTGATTTCTTTTCATACCTTTCGAAAAGGTTTATAAATTTCAGTAAGTTTGTCACACGGATTGTGGCAATGTTTGGTTCCACCTATTTTGCGAACAATTATTTTCCTTCATGAAATCAATAAACACTTCTCAGAGAACTACGTTGACTGATAAACACTTATCTTCTCTTGTAAAGCTTGAAAATACACAGAAACTTCAACCAGACATGCCAAAGCTTGTCAAGAACAAGAGGTGTCAAACGTCAGGACAAAACACGAAACATGTTTGAGTACTTGATAATAAATGTTCATTTTGAATTATTATAATTATGTGCATTTGTTGCATTCAAATGTTGGCTATGTGTGTTGCTTTTTAAATTTTCGTTATATCGAAATAAAGAACAGATTTATATGTCATGCTAATTTCCTTTGTTATATTCTTTTGTTAAACTACAAGTACTTTTGATTTGCATTCTTCAATATGACCAAACTATTGCATGTTTCTAAATTACTGGTAAAAGAAACATATTCAGCAATGATTTTTATTTAACGACTTTGATTAATATTGTAGGGGTGCGGCCCTCATGCCAACACAAACTGATTCCTATGGCCCCGGTTGGTTGGTTGGTTGTTTTTGTTTTACGGCATATCAACCCTTTCCGGGTTATTTAATGCCGAATCCAAAGATTTTGAAGAAAAATTTTTTTAATAGAATATATTTGTTGTTTTCACGTTGGTTTCTATTTAACCCATAGTTGGGACCCTAACAGGTACTACCACTCCGGATCAGAGTGGACCTGGGAGCAATGGCAATTAAAGGGTGGCTCCACACTCCCCAAAGCCCACAAGCTGGGGCCTAACCACTGGATATAGTTTAAGGTCATATTCAGGACCCCCATTGAGGGGCAGTCGGCGTATTCTAATGCCCCACTGACAGGGCCTGTGGCCCCGGGGGGATCTGAGTTCGACATGCCTGCTTTACATTGCTTCACTTCCTCCCGAACATTTTCTTCGTGATGCGCGGATTCACTTTTCTTGCTAGATAAAAAGTTCATTCCTTTCCGAAATGATGCATCTTATGCAGGTCATTTAGCTGGTCTACTGCACTAGCTTTCTTCACTCTGGTTAGCCCGCCCGTTTTATTTTTCTGCAATGGCATCAAGGCGGCAGTTAACTTCAATCAGAAATCTCGGATCAAGTCTCCCAGTGCTCTAAGTCGACGCTTCATAAACATCTCCGCTGTCCCTCTTGTCTTGATCCGCTTATCTCGTGACACCTCCGATTCAACCCATGATGCTACTGTCGCCGAGTCATTTCTTACATCGACTTCCTACAGACTCCATTTTAAAACCAGATTGGCGCCCTATATCATGGCATCGAGCTCTGCAACATTGATATGGATGCTATCATCCTTGTTTCACAGTCAAGCAGCATCTTCAGCATATACACTCCCTATTTCTAACAATACTCCTAATGCAAGGTTGCTTGCGTCGCTCCATATTAATACCCTCATCATTCACGACTCTCTCTTTTATGTACCATTCTCCTTTTTCAGGGTCCACATTTTTCACTTCCGCAGTGATTTCTTGTATCATGAGCAGCACTTCTTGGTCAATTATGTTTTCCCATCGGTCTGTACCGGTTTACCTTTGAATAAAACTGCATGCAGTCCGCAACCATCCAATTACAGGGTATTAGCCAACCAATATTCCGAATATCGAAAAAGTACTCTCTTGGTTAGTCCACCTTTAGCTTCGAGAATCTTGTTTCTTTGTTCGAACATCAACCCTTCTGGTTTATTCCGCTGCAATCTCAATCCCAAAACCATTCCATTTTCTAACATCTCGGGCGGTTTAGCTGTCATTCCGTACGTTTTTATGTGGTCTCTTGCCCTTTCCGCCGTCATCTTGGTCTCGGCCACCAGTATATCATTGATATAAGAGCAGATGGCTCTCTTAATCGCATCATCTTTGGTCAACACAGTCTTAAGATCTGGCGTTATAATTTTTTATGCAGAATTCAGACTAAATCTGGTCAAACAATAAATCCGAATTTTATATTTGACCAATTGATACCGCCATAGTTTTTCGTTAACATGAATTTGAAGGTAGACTGACTTTCACGATTTTAGTTGCCGTTACATTCTCCTCCACTCTCTCATAGCTTCTCCTTACACGTCAATTCCATCTTTGCTATAACACGCCACATATTTGTTTATTTCCCGGAAATCCAACACCGGCCTGACTTTCTTCTTGATAGGTTAAACCACGGTTATAAGTGGCGGAATTCTTTCAACCTTCCCTGACCGTGGGATTAAGATTTCTTCGTCGATCCACCTCTCAACTTCCTTCTCAAACTGTAACCTTATCTCTCATTTTAGTGTGCATTTGTAGCAGTTAATCCGGTTCGTCAACACAGATGATTCTGAGGATCATTGCCACTCTACTGTACTTATTTTCGAGCCTTTTTCGATAGTGACACTAACCATCGAAATAGGCTCGAAAATCTTCATCCTCAATCTCATATGGCATGAGTTTCGTTGGTTAAATAGTTTTGCTACTGGTTTCACTTATCAGTCTCGGTACACACTGATTGTCAAACTTCACCTGACCTTTAGAAAGTGTAGTTCCTCCCAGTCGGTCTATCCATATTTAAGCCAGTATCACGCCGATTCCCGCAATAAGCTTATTCAGCACAGTCAATCTGAGTCGCTGCGGCATATTCTTCACCACAATCTTGGCATCGCCTCTTCACAACACTCCATCTGTTTACCATCTACTATTTTAATATTCCTGGTTCCATTCCAAGAGTTGTACTGACAAGCGTACTCGTAGATCCGGTATCAACAAGGGCTCTAGCCCTCTTTACGTCAACAGTGACCACTATCTGTGGTAACAAACCCTTTTACGCCTTTCCAGTATTAAATGGGTGACTGCTAGCGCAATAACACCCCTTTACTAGTTTCCCAGCAGCGAAAAGAAATTCTTGCCCAACCTGGCCACACCAAAAAGAGATAATGCCTGGTCGCGGCTCTTTACAGTCTGTCGTCAAGTAGGGTCCTTGACATCTGAAGCATTTATGGGTAAATTTACGACTTTGTCTTCTCATCATCTGCTCCTTTCTGCTGGGATTGTTGACCGTAGAGGCTGCAATTTCCTCCAGTTCACCGGGATGTTTTGTCTGCACTCTGGCATACCTCAAAATCTCATCTATCTCCATCGTTTCAATCCCAGTTAGAAATGCGGTCAGGAAAACCACTCACGATAGACAGTTTAAGGGTCATCTAAAACTGGGTCCAGTATATCTAGTCAATACTGTTAGACGCATTGTTTCTACTGCATATACGTCCATCAATTCTTCTGTGCAGTTAACTCTTCTAAGCTTATTGTATGCCTCCAAAGATGCTATCCGAAAATACGGTCTTTAATATGTTTTCGATAATCTCAGCATTTGTCTGGTCTGTCTCCCCCATTTCCAGCTAGACCATTTCTATCCAAAGACATTGGAATCAATGTTGCTAAGTCTTCGATTTTTGAAGCTTTAGCTTATTAAGCCACGTGACTACATCGCCTTCTCTAGTGAACGGTCTCAGAATGTCACTGCTTAACTTTACTCATTTTCCCATTTTCTTCGTTTGCCGAAATAGCTTGTGATTGAAAAATGTTAAATTCGACAAACCTCTGCCGATAAACACGCTAATCCAAATCTCGACATTCTGCTGTCCAAACTTAACTCCAAATCTGAACACTCTACTGTCAAAAACTCAACTCTAGAACACGACGCACTGCTGACAACACTTGCTACTCTGACATCTAAATAAAAAAAAATCACCCTGTCTCTGAAAAATCAGGCTTTTTTTATCGAACCGGAAGTATCTCATTTTCATGTCATGGGACAACATTACAAGCATATGAAGAGAAAAGGCAGTTTTTTTCTTTCTCCTTTATACGAAACTAAATAAACTGCACAAGCATGTTTGTACTAATTTTTAGTCACATATACTAACGCTTTTCTTTTACCATGGCGAGGAAAAAATGTATAAAATTCTGATGATGATGCATATCGCCGAAATATTAATTTTAAGCAAATAAATATTTTTTATTTTATATAATATTGTGTTGTAGTTTGGCTGATAAACATATTTCATACGCATTTTATTTTAAAATTTAAACAACGCTTATATAGCGGAAAAGACAACTTTGACTCATTTCTATCTCTACTATATAATAAAATGGTTGCAGAAATTTCCCTCTGGACCAAATTACCGTAGGTTTGCAATAAGAAATGCACATACAAATTTATTATGTCTAAACTATTATCCACTATCTTATGTAACTTTCGAACGCCATTTTAAATACATTCATTCGTTATAATACAATCCTACATTACATCCTTGGAGAAATATCACCACTATCGTCAACATCTTTAGAGGTAGTAGTTCGTATTTTTCCCTTTAATTCTTATGTCCTCCCACTGCATCATCACCATGAAGAAGTACATACATTATTACTATACTAACCTGGCACCTTTCGTAATTGGATGAAAAACTCATATACATACCATTAACTTTCCATTTCCCATTACAAAATTAACACTTTCTCCATTCTAAAATTTCGTCATTTCCCATTGGCTGAGACATGACAAACCGATTATTTCGGAAGACAATCTAAATACATAAACGAACACATTCGATGTTTATAAATATAGCTGCTCTCTCTCTCTCTCTCTCTCTCTCTCTCTCTCTCTCTCTCTCTCTCTCTCTCTCTCTATCTCTATCTCTCTCTCTCTCTCTCTCTCTCTACACGACACAACAATTAAAAAATAAATTAATCCAAATACAACCATATCAAACTCCCATTATCAGAAATTTTACTACTAATACACTACCATCTACATATGTATACATTAACTATTCGAAACAACCATACCCCACAAAAATACCCTGCAAACAAAATACATTACATTTATGTTTGATCGTGTTTACCTTTTACGCTTTCCGAGCGGCGATTTTTTTTATTTTACTTTGCTTTATTCGTGCCGTTCCATTTTTATTTTTTAAATATTTATATTTTTTTTTGACACTAAACAATTCTACAACCACTCAATTATTTTTTACCATACCCTGCACCCTATATTTTCTGCATGTACGCATGTACACAAGTACATGCGTACTATATTTATGTGTACGCATGTACACGTGTACGCATGTACATGTGTGCATGCGTACATGTGTACATGTGCACATACGTACATGTGTACTTGTATACATGTGTATGCATGTATACAAGTACATGCGTACTATATTTATAGTTTTTAACACCAAACAGTTCTACCCCCCCGTTTTTTTACCATACCCTGTACCCTATATTTTCCGCACGTACGCATGTACTTACTTATTCTACAATCGCGACCCCTTCCTTGTGTGTTTATCTTTTAGGCTCTCCGAGCGGCGTCGTTTTCCTTCTACTGAACAAATTTCTTAGTAAAAGACAGTTGTCTCCCTCAGAATAATGACAAATTGTAAAAGCGCCGGTTTTCGAGGGTGCTGAATGCGAATATCATAGATAAATTTGTTTTCATGATATGAAGACATTACTACATGGCCAGAAATTGGGTGCTCATTTTACTTTTAATTTTTATAGGTAAGTGATTACCGACTTTTTGAGAAAGTCATTTCTTCATATCATAAAAAACTACTTATCTGCCCGAAATTTAAATGTGATGTTCGTTTTCAGCACCCTCGATAACCTACAAAAGTCGCCATTTTAAAGTTTTTTGGGTAGTTGGAAAGAAACTTGGCGTTGACTATTTTTAGGTTTTTTTTACACCAAAAAGTTTTACAAAAAAAAAAGTACCCTGCACCTGATATTTGTTGCATGTATGCTATATACAAATGCTGACAGAAATATGACAGACCATAGGAAAGGCTATTTTGAACTAATATTTGAAAGACAAGAGAAAAGACTATTTTGAACGAAAACATGACAGACCGTAGGAAATGCTATTTTGAAATGAAATGTAACGAACCATAGAAAAAGAATGTAATGGAAATGTGACAGACCATAGAAAATGCTATTTTAAATTAAAATTTGAAAGGCAATAGAAAAGACTGTTCTGAACGGAAACGTGACAGACCATAGGAAAGGTTATTTTTAACTAAAATTTTACAAACAATAGAAAAGACTATTTTAAACGAGAACGTGGCAGACCATATGAAAGGTTATTTTGAACTGAAATGTAACTGACCATAGAAAAGACTATTTGTAACGGAAACGTGACAGATCATAGAAAGGCTATTTTGAACTACAATTTGACAGACCATAGAAAAGGCTATTTTCAGCTGAATTTTGACTGGCCATAGAAAAGACTATTTTGTATGAAAACGTTACAGACCATAGAAAAGGATATTTTGTAGAATCTGTTCTGCCACCGATTTCAAGAGGAAAAATTCTTAATGACTGAAGAATTTTTATTTCATTTTTCTTTTTGTCTCATCCATAGTACCCCTTTAGGGAGTGCTGAATATTTTCCACATGAAAAACGACCTTCTATCCAACTTTGTTATGAGGAGGCCAATAAGTAGGATCTTGACTTTCTGGTAATTATGTAATACATTATTTGCTTTTATATTTCATGTGTATAAATTTGCAACCGAGCGGATCGGGAGAATTATTCCTAGAACTAACAGATGAAAGAAAGATACTTCGTTCTTATCGGCACTTAAACTAAAGTACAACACTAAAGTAGAGCGTATTCATATTTAAGCCTTTGCTCAACCTATATTCAGAATTATGTGTCATCTCTCTCTCTCTCTCTCTCTCTCTCTATATATATATATATATATATATATATATATAATATATATACATATATATATATAGGCAGCATTGTGATCGATATATATATATATATATATATATATATATATATATATATATATATATAGGCAGCATTTTTTCATTTAAACAGACATTGTTAAAGACAATAGAAAGCTTCTGTTTTGTAATAATTTTTTTTCAATTATCTTTTTGTACATAAGTCTTAGTAATAAAACTCAAATGCACTCGTGATATTAAACTGCATATATTGTTAACTTCGGGCAAAAGTCGCATGTTCTTTTGTTCATCGGATTTCTTTCATTATATTATCGATATTTATCGAAGATATTCCGATAGAAAATCTATCTAAGAACACTGCCGGATACATACAGTACATTTTTGTGAAATTTCATAAAAATCCGACCGGCAGTTTCGGAGTCATTAGGAAACGAACTCACACACACACGCACACACGCACACAAAGTTCCTTTTATATAATAGATAGATAGATAGATAGATAGATAGATATCGAGAGAGACATCTCCGAACCCACAAGACAGCTGCATGATCACAGTCATCTCTGCAAGCGAAAAACGAACATCGTATATATTTTAGAGGTGACGAACTTTCAAGCAAAATAAATCTCAAAGAAGTTTTTTTTTTTTTTTTTTTTTTTTTTTTCAAAATATTAATTTTTTGCATTAATAATTTAAATACAATTTCTGGAATATGCCTCTGAACTCCAGCGGATATGGAGTAATTTAGAGGTTTAAATTCTCCACTTTAAATTAGGCTGTATTTGTGGCAATGGTTAATAAGCCCGCATTCAATACATCAACAAATACTAATCATAACCAACCGATCTTAAATATTCACCCCGCTCATAATTTTAATATAAATTTTCACACTAAAAATACGCTCCAGGCACCTTTCAAATCCCACCCTACATCTGTGCCACCTCTACATTAATTAAGGTACGCGTTTCTAACCACATATATTCTTTTAATAATGAATATATTGCTAATAAACAAGGGTCTAATAACATTCCGTTCTCCATTAATTGAACTACACGTGTACTAAATACATCGAAACCATACAATCCAATTTCTAAATTTTGTAACGCTTGCATATAGGAGACTGTTAATGTTATTACCTCCCCTAAGAATAAAAATATGGTTAATTAGAAAACTGAACTTATTTTGCAATGTAAACATATGAAAAAATACGAATACAGCTAGTGTGAAATCACTAAGTCAATCTTAACAAATCCCAAACAACATTAAGAGGTGTTTTGTGTATGATTATCCTAATGGATCTTTTGAATCTGGAAAATTTCAAAATCCATATTTTCCTTCGAAACTTTTAAAATATTAAAAGTTTACTTATTATCTTGTGCGACACATGCAACAAGTTTTGCTCCACCCTTCTGCCTCCTCTGTAGTTATTTTCCCACCTTTGACGCTTACACTTCATATTCTACTAGGTGGAACGATAAAATTGTCGCTCTATAAAAAACGACATTATTCCATTTCCGTTTAATTAAACACAGATTTTCTTCTTTTTTTTTCTTGCAGATTATCTACTAGTTGGCTATTGTGTACAAATCCCAAAAGCGATAGGAGCCTTCTATCATATCTTAAAGTGACACAATGTTCAACGAGCGGGATCGCAGATGCGCCGCTGTACAATTCATGCTGTCTACTGATCCAAGTTATGATAACAGGACCATTACCATGAATAACAAGGACATGATCAGAGTGACGAAAACAAACTTTCCGGACACGGTTATGGTCTTTGGTGTGGTTTTAAGTGAGGGCCACATCATGCACCCTCACATCTTCGAAGTCGGCTTAAAAGTCAACACCAAAGTGTATCTGAATGTATTGAACAGTGTGGTCATCCCCTCGGGCAATCAGGTGACCGTCGGAAGACCCTGGGTGTGGCAGCAGGACCCGGCGCTAGTCTACAGGTCCAAAGAAATCCAGGCTTGGAGGGAGTGCTACGACTTTGTACCCTTTTCTCACTGGATCCCTCGGCCCCGTCATGAACCCACTGGACTACTTCGTTTAGTCATATGTTGAGAACATCACCAACATGACCTCCCACAACACCAAAGTCAGCCTGATCAAGGCCATCCACCGAGTATTCGCCGAGCACCTGCCGGCGCTTGTGGAAAAGGTATGCTCCCAGTTCCGAGCCCGTATCGAGGCGATGATTGAGGCTGAAGGCGACTATATTAAAAAGATATCAGCTCTACTATATAATCAAGTTAACTGAATTGATCTTTTTAATAAAAGTTTTCAAATAAAGCTGCGGTGCTGTTTTCCTTAGGGCGACAACTTTATCGTTCCATCCTGTATATATTCTAAACTTTATTTCCTCTTATTAACTTTTATTCACTATAATAGTTGCCCCGCTACCAACTCGCCCGTTACTTGAACCAACCATAAATTTACTATTTACTCATTCTGGCTACTCCTTTGAGGTTCTTCAATATCATCTAATGAACCCTCTCAAAAATATGCTAATTTTCTGTTGCTTATACTTTATATAACATTCTTATTTGACTTCCAATTTAGATGGTTCCTTGAACGTCGAGATATATACCCGCATTCAGAAGGCTTCTGTCGCATTTGATAGATTGGAAAGGAAGGCGGGGAACGACCGTGGACTCAACATTAACACCAAGGTAGATGTTTATATGGCGTGTGTTGTCACAGTGCTCTTTTATGTCGCAGAAACTTGGACACCCATCAGAGATACATCAATGTTGTAGAGCACTTCCATCTTAAGTGTTTGAGAAGAAT
>NC_136501.1:87939731-88004731 GCF_053919585.1 Euprymna scolopes
AGTAAATGCTGTTCCATTATCGCTCACTAAGGTTTTTGGCACTCCAAAACGGCTAAAAATTTCATTAAGCGCACTCACAGTGTTTTTTGCTGTTGGATGTCTAAACTTAAATATTTCTGGCCATTTTGAAAAAGAATCTACAATAATCAAGTAAAAATAACCATTTATAGGTCCCGCATAATCAATATGCAGACGTGACCAGGGTAGGTCCGTCTTTGGCCATGGCGTCGTTTTTACTGGAGGATCTCGAGCTGCTAATTGACATCCTCTGCATGTCTTGACACATTTTTCAACTTCCTTGTCCATACCAGGCCAGTACACATATCCTCTCATAAGGGATTTCATTCTCGAAATGCCCGGATGACCTGTATGAAATTCCTTCAGAATTTTCCTCTGTAACGTTAGTGGAATTACGATCCTCTCACCATACATGAGCACATCTTCACAGATGGAAAAAGGCGTTGTTTGATCTACCTTTTTATTTTTTTTTATCCATCCCAATTGATTTTTCATTTTCTTAATGAAAATGTCATTTACTGCCTCTTTTTTTATTTTTTCGAAAGTTACCGGAAGTTCACGTATCATATTACACATTGAACTTGTACATTCACTTTCGTCTTTAAGCGCAGCAATTACCGTTTCTTCGAAACTTTCGCTTCTTTTAGGGATCAACCGTGATAATGCATCTGCGTGTCCTAACTTTTTTGAGGATACATGTTCCATCTTAAACTGATAGTTTAAGAGGGTTACAGCCCATCGCTGTAATCGATTCGCAGTATGTGTGGGAATGCCTTTCTTTGATCCAAATATGGTAAGTAGGGGTTTATGGTCGGTTTGCAAAATAAAAGATCGTCCATAGAGAAATCGATTGTACTTTGTAATTCCAAATATTATCGACAGCGCCTCTTTTTCAATTTGGCTGTAATTTTTCTCCGCTGCAACCAACGTTCTTGAAGCATGGGCGATAGCTTTTGTCCTACCATCCTCATACTTGTGAAGTAATACAGCGCCAACACCGTAATCACTGGCGTCCGTTGCTAGTATTAGTTCCTTTTCTGGATTGAAATGTGCCAATGCTAAGTCTGACAGTAGACATCTTTTGATATTTTGGAAAGCAGATTCACATTCCTTATTCCAGTTCCATTTAACACCCTTTTTCAGTAACTCGTTAAGAGGAGCTCTTAAATTATGTATGTTAGGGATGTAAATTGCATAGTATTGAACTAATCCCAAAAACGATTTTAATTTTGTCACTGAATCTGGAGCAGGCATCTTTTCAATTGCTTCAGTCCTTTGTGGATCCGGTCTTCGACCCTCTTTGTCGATTATTTGACCTAGATATTTAATTTTTTTCATAAAAAAATCGCATTTTTCTGGGCTCAATTTAAAACCAAATTCCTGTATTCTTTTGAATACTTCTTTTACATGCTTCTTATGATCTTGCAAATTTTCACTTTTAATTAGGATATCGTCAAGGTAGGCCATTGAAAATTCCAACCCTGCCAGCATCGTGTCCATAATTTGCTGGAAAATAGCAGGAGCAACCTTTAATCCAAAAGGAAGCCTCTTTAGCTTAAAAATGCCCTTATGAGTATTTATGCCTAAGTATTTGGAGCATTCATCGCTGATCTTAATTTGCAAGTAAGCATCTGAGAGGTCTATCTTAGAAAAAATTTTTCCTCCGTTAAGCTTAGAGAACAGATCTTCTGCGGACGGAAGGGGATAATTATGGTCCAATAGACAGTCATTTAAACCCGTTGAAAAATCTCCACAGACCCTTATTCTGTTATTTTTTTTCTTTACATACACGGTTGGACTTGCCCAATCTGTGTGGTTAACTTTTTCAATGACTTCCAGTTGTTGAAGTCTATCCAACTCTTTTTCGATTGCGTCCATCGCTGAAAAAGGCACATTCCTTTTAGGTTTGAATACTGGAGTGGCATTTTTCTTTAATTCAAATTTTGCCTCTGTCTTAATACAGAGTCCTAGTCCTTCGGCAAAAACATTGGGAAATTCAGTTTTCAAATCCTTCAGGAAGTCTTCCCTTTGGTTTGCTTTTTCTGCAGTTAAAACGTTACAAAACGAATTTATGGGTTTCTCCCATAAATTAAACAGGACAATCCAATCTACCCCAAACAGGCATGTATTCTTTCCTGGTACGACGTACACTTTGGATTTATGAGTCTGGTTAGCGAATGTCACTTTGCATTTTAATTCTCCGTTGAACTCTAATCTTTTGCCGCACACACTTCTCGCCGTCTTTCTGGTTTTCGTTAATTCAGGTCGACCTATCCTTTTCCATATATCTTCATTTATAATACTAATATCTGCACCGCTATCCAGAAGCAATGTAACCAGATGTCCATTTATCCGAACATCAACATATTTCCGTCTTTCGCAGCTTTTTTCTTTATTCATGCGAAGCGTATTTACATTATCGGTCCCTTGTCTTTTCTTCTGGGCACAGTATGTTCCCTTGTGACCTCTGAGACCACATTCATAACATATTTTGTTCCTAAACCAGCAGGTCTTATTGTTGTGTCTTAAACTACCACAACATTTACACTTTAGCTTTGGGTCTTTGTATCCTTTAAGGATCCTGTGTTCTTGGAACCTGGACTTTCTTGTGGTCCCTTGCCTTTTTACTTGCTGCACCTTAAAAATATTTTTCTCTTCAATGCGAGTGTTGTCTTTCTTTATGTTAATCAGACGTTGACACTCTTCAGTGACTTTTTGCAATGTTATGTTAGGATCCGCCTCCATAATTGTTAGGATCCGTGAACGTATATCTTTGTCCCTTGGTGCTGTGAGACCTTGTACAAAGATTAAACATTTAAATTGGTCTGCGGAAATTTCATTCAATTTAAATGATTCGCATAAACAGTTCACAGTGCAAGCATATTCTAGATAGTCTTCAGCTTCTGCCTTCTGAATGTTCAAACATTTGTATCTAGAGTGAAATAGGCTATCCCTTTTATCAAATATTTTCGACAAGGTACTAATTGTTTCCTCGAACGAAACCTCCTCCGGTTTTTTTGGTAGAATTAGATTTGCATACTTGGTGTTTTCATCAGTACCCAGTTTTTGTAGTAGCAGGGTAACTTTTTCCTCATCGGTCCAGTCTAAACATCTTTTCGTAAAAATTGTTTCGTATCTTCTGTAGTATGCAGGGAAAGTAACACCAGTATCCGGGGAGTAACGAAATTCCGTTAGTGAATTTGAAATACCCTCGGCAGAAAAATTAGTCTTCTTCCCGGTCGACGTTAGAATTAGCTTTTCTAAATTCTTTTGCTGTGTCGACATTTGTCGTTGTAGTATGTTTGTTTGTTCTTGTTGTGCCTCTAAAGTTTTTTGTGTTCTTTCTTGTTGTTGTTGCAGCTGTTGCTGTAGCTGTTGTTGTTGAATTTGTTGTTGCTGTTGTTGTTGCGCTAAAAATTGTTGAGTCATTTTTGTCTGTTCCTGGATGCTAAGGGCTAGAGCCTTAGTTAACTCTGCTAATTGTTCCATGTTAGCTTCTAGTACAAAAATGTCTTTTCGAATTCTACACAATAATTCCAAAGAAAAATCGTAAATTTACGTATATCGTAAATTAGTAGCAATATGCAGACACAACACGTTTCAACAAAGTTCATCCATAGTAATTCAACAGGCTTTGTAAAATAATTCTTTTTTTTTTTTTTTTTTTTTTTTTTTTCAACAACGTAAGTTCATACACAAAATATTTCTTACTTCCCACGACAAATAGTTCCAATTATTTATATAAAGGCAATAACAAACAATTAATTTTCCAAAAAAAAAAAAAAATATATATGGCTGCCGTTCCCACGTGGCATAAAATGGTACAATAGTCGTTGTATTTATATTTTTTCTTTCGAAACTCGTAATCCTTTAGTGTAGTTTCGAATTCAACTTGCGACCATTTTTTTTTTTTTTTTTTTTTTACTTGTCAAAATAAATATAAATTCCACTTTACCTTGAACATGTTTCTATAATTTCTTGTGAGTTCTTTACGAAGAAAAATCCGTACTTTTCGCTACTTTAGGTAGGAAAAATTTTTAAATTCATTGACGCACGTGGTCAAAAATCCTTGTGTAGTTTGTTTTTTTCGTAAAACAAAAAATCCTTGCATTGTACACAGTCCTTGGTACGGTAATTTATCTCTGTTAAGAGAAAGAACATCCTTTCGTCGCCATTGTTATATTCCTAAATACTTAGGAAATAAAGACAAACGTGAGTTACACCGAGTGGTATGTGTAATGGGGTTTATTTATAATACAGAAACGTAAGGCTGCTCGCCTAAGGTAAATAGAAGTACATAGTAACAAGTATGGGGAAGAAAGTCTGATAATCAACACGTAAGACTATCCGTCTTACTGCGACTGCTTGTCTGCCGCTGTCTGCCCAACAGTCCAATATATATATACAGTTTGTAACCGGTGTATAGCCAGTTATGTTCCTTCACAACAATTTCTTAAAGCATGTTAAAATGTTCAATTCTTGACAGCACTTGTTTCCTAGCGCAAAATCATCTCTATAATTATTATGTCATTTTTTTTTTTAATTTATTCTTCCCTCAACTCATCAGAAGAAAAGGAACTCATCAACTTTAAAAGAAAATAAAGGAATATAGGCATGATTATAAAATCCGAAAATCGGAAGGCATAAGCGGTATGATGGACAATAACTTGGAATTTGGAATATAGACCTTTTTCACTTATATATATATATATATATATATATTTATATGTAATAAGTAAACTAGCTCTACCTACGTATTGAACACTTTTGAAGTAAATACTTAAAGTTTACGCATAAATTTATACTTTCGTATATTAAATTTATGTGAGTAAATTAAGTAGTTATATATATATATATAAGTGAAAAATGTCTATATTCCAAATTCTAATATATATATATATATGTATATGTATATATATATATATAGTAAGTTTATACCTACTAACTAGCATTACCTACGTATTGAGCACTTTTGAAGTAAATGTATACTTTCGTATATTAATTTTATGTGAGTAAATTAAGTAGTTATATATATATATATATATATATATATATATATATATATATAAGTGAAAAATGTCTATATTCCAAATTCTAATATATATATATATATATATATATATATAATTTCTCATTTTATGTTTACATACATAGCATCACGTTTCATAATTTAAACAATAACGCATTTATCTCATATTTCACTTCCTCATGGTTGTTTTCTTAGAATAAAACTTCCTTCAGTTTTATAAGTCTTCGTGTTTCCTTCATTGTGCATTGTATTTTTGTTTATCAGTTTCTGTTCAACAAGCAAATGCTTGTTGTCTAAACTGATTGAGTTATGAAAGGGAGCAAAAATTTTTTGTTAATATCTTTATCATGACTTCAGATTGACAATACACAATATTAGTCTTTTCTATGATCTGTCACGCTTCCGTTCAACATTCCGACTTGCTTGCTAACCAGATTTAAAAATCAAATCACCCTTTTTCGTCTACTAACGTAAAATTAACCAGGATCAGGGGAATCTCGACATACCCCGAGTTAACTAAAGACACTGTTTATCGTTGTACACTTTTGCCAAAAGATAGTTTCTCATTTCATGTTGACATACATAGCATCACATCTCATCATTTAGACAATAACACATTTATCATATATTGCAACTTTTCGATTGCTGGTTTCGAAAGTTAAAATTTCTTCGGTTTTGTAAGTCTTCGTGTTTCCTTAACTATGCATCGTGTTTTTATTTATCAATTTTTATCCGACAGACCACTCCCCTCGCCACAAAACATTGTTGTATAGACAAGAGGTCTCCAAAGTTTTCGAACAAGGAGGGGGGGCATATTGCTGACTTTTTAGAGAAACATGGAAGTAAAAAAATGGTCTGGATGTGTTTTATACTGTATTTGCTTATTAGCTTTTCATTTTATTGAAACTTGTTCTTCAAAACTTCATTCTTTTAATCATTTTCTGAACAAAAAAAAAACAAAAACAAAGTACATTATTTTCACACATTTCAATTTTTTAAAAATATATTTCCTGAATATTTTTATGTTTTTATTAGAGCTCTGCGGACCAAAAACTTTGGCAGGCCGGAATCTGGCCCGCAGGGCATAGTTTGGAGACCTCTGGTCTAGACTGACGGAGTTACAAAAAGGGTTAAAATATAATATATCTTTAGTCACAAATACAGGCCATGACACATTATATAAAAAGTACTTGTGATTAACGGAGTGATTCTTAGGATGACATTTGTATGGGCTTACTGTTTATTTGTTTGTTTGTTTGAAAGTTTTAAGCTGTTAGCTGTATCAAGGATAATCCAATTCAAGATTGATTTGTATAAACTATTCGACACTGCGAAATCTGACCGCCTAAACACAACGATCGATGATGGATTTGCAGGCGATAATCTCATCTCTTTGTCGAATGGATATTAAAAATCATGAGAGTAAGTCCATGTAAATTCCTAACTTTGCAAGTTTATATGTGTCACAGAAACTAAGCTGAATGACGTCCCATCGATCTAAATAATACGACTAAATTACAATGACAACGTATAATAAAATAAAACATCGTGCAGAGAATTCGGCAAGTGCACTCGTTCTTGACTTTGCCAGAAAACCATGTGAAGCGTCTGTACATAGATAAGAACCACAAAAAAGTTATGTTTTTAGAAAGGGAAAATAATATATATATATATATATATATATATATATATATATATATATATATATATATATATATATAAGGCCAGCCGGCATTGCCCGATCGCAAAATACGCTTAAATATGATATTTTGGTTAATGTAGCTCGCGTGTTTATTATTATATTATATTGGACCAAATTGTGACGTGTTCCGGGTCTAGCCTAGGGGTTAGGAATTTCGCAAGAAATTCTATACCCAAATACACGTCGTAAGAAAAAGAAAAAGTGTGGAACTTTGCCGGCCGTAATAATATCACAACCGCATGGCATTTCCTAAGTTTCAAATCAGTGGAATCGTCATGGACTATCCGATAACATTTACGTTTAATAATAAAGATGGCTGGGAATGAAAAAGGTCGGACACCAAATGAATAACGTTAAAATATATAAATTTATTATTCAAACAAAAAAAAACAAATGAAGGAAATAAAAATAATAAAACAGTCATAATGAGAGTCCAGTCACAGACAACATCAGATCAGGATGGGGGGGATAATTAGTGGAGATATGTTATTTTCTCTCTTCCTTTTCTCTCCTTTTCTTTCTTTTCTTTTTTGATAAAACACAGAGTCACAGTTAAAACAAAATATTAGAATATTCAAAATGAAAGTCGGGTCACAGACTTTGGCAAAACATAAAGACACAGACCAAACACAATATTAGGTTAATCAAAATGAAAGTCGGGTCGCAGACAATATCAGGTTGGGATGGGGTTATGATTTCTCTTTTCTTTTGATAATGCATAAAGTCACAGTTGAAACAAACCTTAGAACAATCAAGGTGAAAGTTAGGTAACAATGTTCTTACTCTCCTTATCTTTCTTTTCTTTTTCCAATTCTTTCACCTTTATGCTTGGTGAGGAAAGAAATTATTTCACGGAAAGAACTCGACTGTCACTGAGTGGGCTGAGGAGGGTGAATTATGAGAGAATGGATATCGAATGATACTTAGCATTTTTGGTGGGAATTTATCCCCTGACGCGCGCATTTCGATGACGTGATAATGTCCTTAGTTTTTCTTTATCACTTCTTTTTCTTTCTTCGTCATCTTCGATATGCGGTTTGTCCTGACAAAGTTCTCGGGCAGAATGGCTTTCGTTAGATTGTGTTGACCAAGGTAATTTCATGTTGGAGTAAAGGTCCCTTTTTGGTCTCATGGCCGTCCGCCAAGTTGAGTTGAGCTGATCATTTGTCGGTCACCATGCGTCGTCCACGCGGGTGCATATTCCTGCTTTTTGGGGAGCAGAAAATATTGTCGTCGTTTCACAACGGTTGTTAGCTTGAAACTAAACCTTTTCGCGCGTTTTCTTTCCGCGCCCAACGTCACGATCGCCTGATGTCGGTTGTCATGGTTACCTATGTTTGCGTGGGTGTTTGACTGCTGCTTATAGTTGATCAGTGCGGGAGGTAGGGGTTGTGTCGTTCGATTGTTCGCTGTTCAACTTAGGAAGGGGAGGTCTGCTGCTTGACTTGGAACGGGGGAAGGGGAGGTCTGTCTGGCTCATATCTATATATCCATTATGATATAAGGAGGGGGTATATATGTTTCTCCTAACAAAATACATAGTAATGACTTAAAAAGTTTTTTAGAAAATGCTCGTGCGCCATCACCAAAACGTTCAGCTTGTCATTTATTTTTCCTTTGAGCTATGAAAACATGTTTGCTGCAAGAATAAAAATTAAAACATCAACCAATAGTTATTGTGTTACGTTATATTCGTAATGTTGTCGTTCGACTTTCACCTGGAAACTTCCATTTTTTTAGTTTTTACACTTTTACACCGATTTTCCCCGGTTAAATACCAAACATAAAGTTGCACATGGGTTCAAATGCACTATATATTAAGTTTCATGTCTTTAGACCAAAAACTGTAGGAGGAGTGTTGTAGGCAAATTTTTAAAAACAAATATACATACCCATACATAAATATATATCGAAACAGATTTTTGTCTAATATACTATTTTTACGCAAATATTACGCAAGTATAAATCGTGTAGAATTTCTGTATGAATATAGTTACAAGTAATATAGGGTGGTCACTAAAAAAGCGGGAAATTGATCAAACAACGATTTATTTTTACAAAGAATAATTTTTACAAAGTTTTTCAAAGACAAATGTTATATTATAGATACTCAAAATGTCGTCTGTGCACTTCACTGCAGCGTCTTAACCTAGAAAACCAAGCTCGTGTGGCGTTTTGAAGGGTAACTTGTGGGATATCATTCCAAGCTCTTGCCAAGCACGTTTTCCAGTCATCAATAGAGTGTATGTCACGTCGACAGTTCTGCGTCTCTGTTAATAACAAGCTCCAAGCACAGTAATCCATGACATTTAAGTCTGGACTTTTTAGGCTAATCTTCCGGTGCAATGCAATCAGGAGTAGATTGCCGAATAAACTGAATTGTTGTGTGAGCCTTGACACCATCCTGCTGCTATGTCCATATTTGATTGTCCATTACATTTCATATATCGCTAAACATAACCCATTCTCCACCACTTCCGCCATAGCAGCGAAACTCGAATGACAAGTGTCAATGTGTGAAAAACTTTCCAACGTGATAGAGATGTCTTTTTTCCAAAGAAGAAATCAGTTTAATGAACACGTGGAAACTCCGGACCGGTATCTTTAAAATTATTTCAGTGCTAAATCATCATAATATCTTTGTTTGAAGTGTCTCTTGGGATGAAGAAAAAATGAGCACTCTTAAATGGAAATTACAGTAACCTATATCTATTCCATTTTTTCATTCGTAATTATGGGAGGGGAATTTATCTTCAAATATTGTAAATTTCAAATTAAAGCGACGGACGTATACTAAGTAAATATTAATAAGTCCTTAAACCACCCCCTGTTTTTTTTTTAAATGAAGGGTAGACAACGCATTGTGGATGCGTTATCGGCAGTTCTCGTTACTCTCGCTTTCTCTTGTTTGTCTCTCAGTCCTCATTTCCAATGAGTGATGTTTCTGACAAAGGGTGAAGAAAAAGCTGCTCTCCAGGACGACAGTACTTTCTGAACAGTAGCCTGAGATGTCAGAAATTTTCTATGTCTATCCTTGTGGCCATGTAACTAGTAAGGGTGCTGGAGGTAAACGTTTCATCTGGGCTGACGTTATCAACCTGATAGTCAGGGACCTGAACCTTGGATTAACCACTAAGGAGGCCGTCCTATCAGCAGGTGCAAAATACTGGGGCTGCTGTATTGCTATTTGGTGAATTGACTCTGGACCATGCAGTAGTTTCGAGTGGCGCCTCTCGATGCCAAACTAGTGGGTAATTGTTACGGCTTTACCTTATCATGGCTAAAAAAAATCTTCCTCTCCTTTTCTCTCTTACTTTCCCTCTCTGTCCTGCTCTAACCAAGTCTGTCAACCTGTTCCACAAATCCCAATCCTCAACATAAAATACCTCCACAAAAATAACACGCGTAAACCTAGAACCCCATCCTCCAACGTAGACCCCTACTACCATGTCTCCTTCTCCAACATCAGGGGTTTCCGTTCCAACCTTCCAGACGTTGAAACCCAATTACAGCAGACGAAACCAGACATATTCTTCCCAAGTGAAACTGGCATTAGGCCGACCGCTTCCCTTGACGAATTCATAATTAAAGGATAATCTAACTTAACATCTAAATCTTACCTCCAAGATCGCCATAGACATGGAACATGTGCCTACATTAAAGATGGCTTTCCGTGTGGTAGGGATATCTCCAGAGAAGACCCTAATTTACCTTATATGTGCCTCCGGGTTGCACTTGCTTACACTACTGCATTTATATTCGCTCTCTATCGCCCCCACAACAGCGGAGTTACTATCCTTAAGAGCATACCTGAAAAAATTGACCACATCCTGTCTGCTCACTCTTTAGCTAACATCCACATTTGTGGTGACCTCAATGTCCACAATGCAGAATGGCTGACCCACTCTAACAAGACAGGTGATGAGGTGAGGTTATGTCATGATTTTGCCATGGCCTATGACCTCACCCAGATTGTCCACGTATATATATATGTACTGTATTTCGGTACTCTACCGCTGACTGGGATAGCTTCCGAACACTTATATCCGAGCTACCACTGCATTCCATGTTTAAAAAAGATATGTCCTCCATAGTATCAGACCTGACCGAATGGCTAATTGTAGGCATAGATCGATTCATACCATCTAAAAATTCCAATAAAAACCTAACAGCCAGCCATGGTTCTCCCCAGAATGTGCTGCTGCCATCGCGCACAGAAATCACTTTTTCCATAGCTACCAACGTAATAGATGCACTGAGACTAAAGCTGCCTTCAGAACTGCCAGCAACCACTGCAAAAGCGTAATATAAAATGCAAGAGAGCTATATGCTCAGTCCGTTAAATCCAAAGTAGCTGAGCAACGGCTGGGTTCCTACTAGTTTTAGCAAATAGCAAACAGGATCCTTAACAGAAGCGTGCCTTCTATCCCAACCATCATCAATGGACCTGGGGTCATCTCGTCAGCATCAGACAAGGCCAAACTATTTGCCAAGAACTTTGCAGCTAATTCTACCCTATGCGACGAAGGCCATCAACTCCCCGTATTTCCTCCTATAACGGACAACACGTTCTGCAACATACAAATATCTGTGCATGAGGTCGCCAAGCTAATCAAGAACCTTGATTCCAGTAAAGCAACTGGCCCTGACGGCATTCCAATCATCGTGCTGAAAAAGCTTCAACTAGAACTTGCCCCCATACTTGCGAAACTCTTTAAATGTTGCCTTAAAGAGAAATGCTTCCCAACACCCTGGAAAACCTCATCAGTATGCGCTGTATTTAAGAATTCAGGTGATAAGTCCTCTCCCTTTTAGTACAGACCAATAAGTCTCCTGTTTGTCATGAATAAGCTGCTGGAATCCATATTAAATAGAGAAGTAGTCAACCACCTCAGCAGAAATAACCTTCTTAGTGACATGCAATATGATTTCCGTTCTGCCAGATCTACAGCAGATGTGCTAACGGTTATATCTCATAGGATTAGTGAATCTCTTGACAAAGGTTTCCTTTCTAGGGCAATGGCTCTTGACATATCAAAGGCCTTTGATAAGGTATGGCATAAGGGCCTACTTCATAAGATTCCCAGTTACGGTATAACTGGAAATGTTTTCTCGATCATAAAATCATTTCTTTCTGATAGGCTCATAAGAGTAGTAGTTGATGGCCATCAATATTAATGCTGGAGTCCATCAATACTAATGCTGGAGGCCATCAATATTAATGCTGGAGTCCCTCAGAGGTCCACCTTAGGTCTAACTCTCTTCCTAATCTACATCAATGATCTCCCAGAACACATACTTAAATCATTCGTTGACATCTATGCTGATGACACGACCATCTATGGTAACACATCAAAGGCCGTAAATGACAAAGTTCTCTTAGATTCTCTCTCCTCTGATCTCGAGCGCGTGGTACATTGGGAGAGGAGGTGGCTGGTTACTTTTAATGCATCTAATACCAAGCTCCTATCTTTACATCATCAACGCTCTGATCCCCATCTGACATCAATTGATATGGGTGGCTCACGTCTAGGGGAAGCTCCATGTTTTGATAAACTTCCGGGCTTCAGCTTTACTCCTGACCTGAAATGGAATACGTACATCAAGTCAATTGCCAAGATCGCTGGAAAAAATGGTAGGATCCTTCTACCGCTCCAGAAGATATCTCACCCCTGATGCTATTCTCTATATGTATAAAAGCCAAGTACGTCCAAAGATGGAGTACTGCTGCCACATCGTGGCAGGAGCTGCTAAAAACAGCCTATCCTGCCTTGACAGAGTACAAAATAGGCTTCGTGGCCTAGTGGGTGATGCCCTTTTCTCTTCCCTGCAACCTCTCTCCCACAGAAGAGTCGTTGCGAGCCTGTCTTTTTTTTATCGTTACTACCATGGCAGGTGCTCGTCTGAACTCCAATCTCTGGTCCCCCCTCACCAATCTTTCACGATAAACACCCGCCTAGCTGAAACTACTGTCAAAAATTTTCCCCACTCCTTGTCTGTGCCAAAATCAAAACGTAGATTTCATGAACAAAGCTTCTTTCTTAGAATTGCACGCCTGTGGAACTCTGTTCCGGTTGCCTGTTTCCCACCTGACTACAACCTGGATGTCTTCAAGTCCAATGTGAACAAATTCCTGATGAACCGCCTCCTTAAGTAAGACACTTTATCAAATCTCCTCACTAACGTACTGTACACGCAATAACTCTTAGCCCCGAGTGGCTTCCTTGATAAGTGGTGACTACCTTGTAAAAATAACAAAAAAAAAAAACATATGTGGACACATCTCGCAATAAACTTGTTGATTTACTGTTTTTTTCTTCCCGCCTTCATAACTCTGATATCCTTCAAGAAATCGAAGCTTCGTTTTGCCATACCATGAAATAGCAGCATAACAAAGAACAGATGCATATTGTCATATTCCACAAGCAAATCTTCCTCAGGTATGTTAGTTTTTACATGCGCTTCTTGGTAAATGCGATCATTTTGTCTATTCAAAGTCGATCGCAAAGAGAATATTGGGGTTTGTATTACTGTACACATAGATTCGAAAAAGTTGTCAAAAAACAAATATATAACAAATAAATGTTATCAAAGGCAAGATAAGTTACTTTTCTACCAAACTGGATATTTTTTCGTGTTTTTATTCAATGTAACATGTTTATTCAGCTCGAAAACCATACAGTGTTTACCGATGTATTGGAACATTCAAGATGGCGTCTGATTCTCTCTTTAACACGGTAAGTTTGGGAAAAGATGTTATAAATAAAAAACCGGATAGAATACTGTTAAAAACTCGCTCAATATATATTACCGTGACATAGGTTGACATATATTCGTCGGGTTTTTAATAGTATTTTGTATAGTTTTTTATTTATAACACCTTTTTCCAAACTTACCGTGTTAAAGTGGGTGTGAGACGCCATCTTGAATTTTCGAATACATCGGTAAACACTGTATGTTTTTCGAGCTGAATAAATATGTTACATTGAATAAAAACACAAAAAATATATCCAGTTTGGCAGAAAAGTAACTTATCTTGCCTTTGATAACATTTATTTGTTATATATTTGTTTTTTGACAACTTTTTCGAATCTATGTGTACAGTAATACAAACCTGAATATTGCTTCGTCCGAAAACTATACTCTTCTCTAAGCAAACTCTGGTTCAAAACGAGCAATCAGAGCAAGCGACTTGTTTTTTTGTGCATTTCCTGATGTCGCTTAGTGTGGAGGTTAAATTTTATTCGACGGTAGCATTTCAGTTCACTTTCTTTGAGAATTTCAAACGCTGATGTTTTCGATATATTGAGATATCGAGTTATTCTTTGTTGACTGAAATGACGTCTCTCTATTGCACCGCGTCTCACAGGTGAAACGGCCAAATCCTTCACCGTGGCACGTGCTTCGTCCGAAATTCGTTTCTTTGGTCCCGTTCCTTTTTGGCGAGTACCAGATGCTTCAAGACCTTCTCATTTCAAAGTTGCAACAATATTATCAAACTGATGCATTGTAATCTTGAAAAAAAATTCGGTAACAACGCCGGACATTTTGTTCGTCCTCAAGTCGGATTTCCACTTTTGAAAAGAATTATCACCTGCCTTTGAAAATCCGAAACCTGTTTCCTGCTGCTCTCATCTATGATATGAGCATCTAAATCTAAATCGAAGAAATAAATAATCAAGATGTAATGAAATCAATATGCAGATTGCGCACCCATTCGACAACAAAAGAACCAATAAAAATAGCAATCACGCATTCATGATCTAAGCTGACTTCCAAATTTCCCGCTTTTCTAGCGACCACCCTGTAGTTAACTAAAGATGATCATCCCATAAGAAAACCGAAAAACTCATAGGGAATAAATTAAAATTAATATTTAAAAGAATATGCAAATTAGCTAGATATTTTGCAGATAAATACAATTCCACGACTCATATATAACAAAGTTGCATTTTCTTTTTAAATAAATAAAAAGGGGTTTCAATATGAATATCAATACACACAAAAAAATTTATAGGAGTATAGATTATTTACAAAATTATATATATATATATATTATTTACAAAGTTACCATTAGCCGCTACAATAAGTTTACTTTTTCAGTCTTAAAAGACTTCGTAAGCCAACAAGATATCCCTGTCCGATTACGGACAGAGAAAATGGAAGCCGAATAAAAAAATAGAAAAAACTAAAAAAAAAGAGAAAATAAGAATGGAAAAAATTAGGACATTTTTTCTTAAAACAAAGCGACCAGACATTCATAAATTGAATAAAATTATATCTTTCTCTTTTTAATTGAGCACTATCAACAACCTCGCTGAAATATAATGGTTTTTGCTTTGGGATATTTTTAGCCTGGAATATATATATATATATATATATCTTGCCTTGTCTTATCTTCATGATTTTATACATTTTTAATGTAATTAATTTTTTTAAAGCTTTTCTCTGGCTCTTTTTCCTCCTTTTTCCTTTCTTCCCTTTCTCTTTATTCCTTCAATTCCCTTGAATTTTAATATGCATATGTAATCACAAAAAATATATTTCCTTTTTATTTTTATTCTAAGTTGAACTATCTGACGATCGATTTAAACAATTTGTAATGAATTAAGTTAATACACTTGTGGTTGTAATAATAAAAACACATATTTGGCTCTACTAACGTATTGAGCACTCTTTATCCTTGTTTTTACCATATATACCTCTTTATATATCTATACATAATTATTGTTTAATTATATATATATATATATATATAATTAAACAATAATTATTCTTTATATCTATAGTCATTAGTGTTTCATGCTTACGCACTCATCAGTGTAAGAGGGGACAATTCCTGCCGGTCATGTAATTCAGATCTAGCTATGAACCCACCTTTTTGCTCCATTTGCTAGCTTTTATTTCAGGGACATCAAACAATTGTCACGGGAATGAAGGGAATTTAGAACTATTAAACGCTGAAGTCATGAATATTGCATAAATGCTAGTTGACTGCATTTTAATTTTTATTCTGCGGACAGTGCCCATCCTTACGTATTCTTAAAGGAGTTTGATATGTATATATATATATATATACATATATATATATATATATATGATTTTATTAGGATGAAACGTTTATGTATACGTATATCAATAACACACACACACACACACACACACACATACACACACACACATATATATATATATATATATATATATATATATATATATATATATATATATTATCGATATATGTATACATGAAGGTTTCATCCTAATGAAATTATACGCTTGTAAGATAACTGCTTAGCTGGTCGCAGGGTCCGAACAATGGATACGGGTAACCTTTGATTCATTTTGCGACGCATTAACAAAACAGTCAATTCTGCAACTATGTGGCAAGACGAAAAATAAATCCTATTTATGTCGTATAAACCGGACAATATAGTCAGCCGTCTTAGGAGTGTTATACAAATCACATAAACAGATAATTCGCATTTTTAGCTTAGATTAGACCACTTATTTCATTTCCTCTTAAAGAGTCAATTTAAAAGGGGCTATAAAATGATTATTTAATAATAAACTTTTAATTATCCACGGATGTAAACTTTTATCCTAATGGAATATTCAGAGTGAAAGACACTTATCTTTTTTCTGGCAGCACGATTCAAAACGAATCATTTTTACAACACTTTTCTGATGCCATTCTCAATTTATTTATTATATCATTTTGCTCTTTTCGTAATCTTTCTCCGTGAAACAACATTTTGTATTATGCATGCATTTTTGCTAACCTTTTTGCCGTCAAACAGAAGTCATATCTGATAGCTTCTAGCTCAGTCCATGCTTGCTCACTAACTTCTATGAGGTGTCTTAAATAGGTTTTCAGATTTTTTACGTATGGGCACCTTAATTGATAGTACAATCATGAAACTCTAGTCCCCTACGAAGTAATCTCCTTTGGTCACAATGCACTTGTTGTACCGTTCCAATAACCGCTGGAAGGCCCTATTGAAGTCCTCTTGTGTTAATGACCCTTGGCACAGTCTCTTTCAATTGTCTCATAACGACAGCGTCAAAGCTTTTTCTGGAAATTAAAGAATAATCACAAGTTACAGAAAGCAAGGTCTAGACTATAGGGAGGGTGAGGGACTGGCTGCCCATATTTGTCAAATAGTTTGTGACAAGGATGGAACACCCTAGAGACAAACTTCGCGCAAATCTTCCGCATCTTCAGTTCGTCGTGAATAATTGTGCATACAGTTCCCACACTGACATCAAACTGTGTACTTATTGTCTTATAGACACATGACAGTCCTTATCCATAAAATTCTTTATTTGGCCAATCAACTCTGATGTTCTGACTTCCTTACTCCTCCCACACCTCCCATCATTCCTCACAGGCTCTTTGCCTTCTTTGAATCTCTTATGCCACACAAAAACTAATGCTCGATTCATGCAAGATAGTTTAAAAGCAGTCTGAAGTATTCCGTACGTTTCTGTTGTAGAAATTTTATTTTCCACCTTCTGTCTTTCCTTCTCTCTCCCTCCCCTTCTTTACCCCCCCCTTTCTTGGTGTATCTTGTGCTGCTGCTGCTGCTGCTGCTGCTTGTTATATCACGCGTTGCAGGCGTGTCTTTCGATTGATAAAAGGAGACGTGTGCGCCATTTTGTTGGAAGTTTTGAACACGAGAAAGAAGTCGGCTCGCAATCCCGCGTCAAGAGAAAAGATGTTAAAAATTGCAAGTTCAAACAAGAGAAACCAGTGATTTGGTTTCTTTTTTTCAATCGGGATTCATCAAGAAAGACGACACAGAATTAGTCAGAAAAGACTGTTTAAAAAATCAGTTGTAAACGAAATTACAACGACCTCTTCACTGGTGAAGAAAGAACTATTTTAAGGCCTAGAATTGGTCTTGTAAAAAAGAATATTAACTCTAGTGAGGCGTTAGAATTCACGTCAAAAGAAACCAAAAAATCTTCTATAGAAATACATTACATCACAGAAGATTTGGAGTATTTTCTTGGATTACAGAACCAAGAGGATTGAAATTTTCTCGAATGAGAACATTTAAGTTAATGGCGCAATGGAGGTAATTTACTTACACCCTCTTTTAAAAAGATTAAGTGTTGACGTGTTTTATTTAAGTTCTTTGACACGCAGTAAGCCCTGACTACACCTATATTCTAACCCCTACTATCCCTTACAATATTGTTAATGGAATTCTTTGAGAACCGCCAGAGGGACTAATTTGGCAGACACTGTTATTGGTGATCATAAAACTGACTATATCTTTCTTTCCCTATTTACCTTTCCATTTATTAAAAAATATTGTTTATCGTAGTATTCTTTCGTTTGTTTTTCCTTCTTGTTGTGCAATGGGATAACCTTCATCGGACGTCATGACAAAATTCCTATTACTATGCCAAATTAATTGAATGATACTACATATCTTTATGAATTAGTAATATTCGTACCCCGAATGGTCTTTTACTGCGGTCTTTAACTAAGATTTGCGTAAAGCCATTTTCGACCCAAAGTTAGGAGTTGTCACTTAAAATATTTCTCTATTTCACAAAATTATTTCACACAAAATCTTTAAATAACACCTATATTATATTCACCTGGCTGTGGCTGTTTTGTCTCTCTATTTTAGTTTACCTCTCTGCCCCCTTGAGTCACCATCCTTTCTCGTTCAGTTTTGACAGGCTTTTAAAAAGCTATACTGTCGTTTAAAAAGGGGTCCCTGTTTTTGGTCTTTCTTCCTGAACAAATCGCTATTCTATCATTTGGTCATTGTTCTGCTTATATTTAGTGTGCTAACATGGCTTCAATAGATTTCTTGTAGAAGAAAATGAAGTATACCCGGGAGAGAATATTATTGATATTTGAGTCTCTAGGAGACTCAAAGGAAATAGATGAATCCAAGTATTCATTGCATGAGACAATAGTTAATGAACAATTGGCGTGGCTGGACCTTCTTGAAGAGAAGTTGGTCGATGCCTACTTGGGAGAAAATATCGAGGATGAGATAGTAGAAACTTTCAACAAAGAGAGCACGGTATTTAAAATACAGACTTTACAAAAATTAACAGGACTTTCTCCTATTAAGTTGAATAGGGACACCAGTCTGAAGTCTTTGAAAAAGGACAAAGGGATTAATTTAACCCCGAAAATAGAGTTTCCTAAATTTAATCATAAGGACCTCGAATCAAATAAGTTAGCCTTCTTGAACTTCCCTCGGGAGTTCTTGAATTGTGTATCTAATTACGACAACGATGCCTTGAAGTTGGTAGTTTTAAAGAACCATTTATCCGGGTACGCGTTTCAACTAATAAAACATTTATCTGTTTCTGAGGAAAATTATTCTGTGGCTATAGATCTACTACGCAAAGAATTTCTAGATGAAAACTGTATAGTGGAGTCTATATTCTCTTCCTGGTTAGATGTAGACTGTATGTATGGCAGTTCTGAAGTGAAGAAATACTTGAATGATGTGAAAACCCAAGTGATGAATTGAAAAATTCTTTCCGAATGAATTTTCTAGATAATCGTTTGTTGAGTTTTATCATATTTAACAAGCTCCCTGCTTCGTTTAAATCTGAGTTGATTCATAAATTGGATACTAACAATCCTACCCTTATACAAAATTTGGATAATAGTACCGATATCCTTAGAACTCTGGAGTTTTGTAGGAACGGCTCCAGAAATCGTAAGGTAGTGGATTGTTCTGGAAGAAAATCCTATCCTAAGTTTAATCCTCCCTTAAAATATAAGAGGTCGTCTACTTTGGAAAATTTTCACGTTGGTGCATCTAAAATTAAATATGGATGCTGTTTCTGTCAATCTAATAATCACAGGGCTTGTACTATCTTATCCTACTTATACCAATAAGATAAGGAGATGTAGAGAATCGAAGATTTGTTCTAGGTGTACTAGTACTCTACACATGGATAATGTCTGTCCTTTTAAGGAAAGGAATCTGAGTTGTGCTGGTCATGTAATAGGCCTGGGCATCTTAGTGTTATGTGTCCTGGATCGATTAAACCTATCATCTCTTCTAATGAAATGTGGTTGACTAGCGGTTCGTCTCTATTACCTGTGGTTAACATTTCAGTAAATCTGTGTGGCAAAGAAGTTACATTTATATACAGGAAGTGAAAAATCTTACTTGTGTAAGGAATTGTTGCATGAGTTTTTTGATAAGAGACTTCCCTTGAAAAATCGTAAATTTAATATTAAAACATTTCTAGGTAATGAGACAAAAAACTTTAAGGAGATAAATCTCAACGTAAATTTTCCAGATAAGTCAAGATCAGTGCCTTTTTTGATAGGCGAGCACCTGAATCTGTCCGTTCAGATTGAAGGACTCGGTAAAATGGCTGCTGACTTGGAAAATCACAATGTAAAGTTGGCCACAGATTTTTCTGGTATCAAAGATAATGTTCTTCCAGTGCATGGTCTGATGGGTATTGATATCATAAAATATATGGGACCCATGCAGATAATTAGATTTAGGGACGGATTTGCGCTTGAGTTATCTCAAGGAATAATCTTGTTTGGGGACATTGATAACTTTAGACCCTGTCGATCAGTGCAAGAACAATCGGAGCTGAATTAATCAGCTTTTGGCCGAAAATTTGGCTACCAAGGGGTCAGAGTTCAAAAGATTTGATATTTGCGGTCTCTAGTAAACTATTCAGTAAATTTTGCGCCTAAACATTTGAAATTTTACATAAAGGGTATTCAGACGTACAGCAAGCTTTTTATTTAGTTTTGGCTGCCAAGAGATCAAAGCTGAAAGAGTTGACCTTCGCAGACTTTACCAAATACCTCCGCAAATTTTGGATCTAAACACTTGAAATTTTAGATGTAGGTTACCTGGACACGAGTCAAACTTTTTATATATATATATATATATATATATATATATATATATATATATATATATATATATATATATATATATATGCACATAAAGTTATGAACAGTACATAGGGCCCGAGCAAAGCTTGGCTGAACTGCTAGTAATCTATATTATATTTCTCTTTGTCTTCTGTCTGTCTGTATATCTGTTTATAAATTCCATTTTTTTCCTGTGAAACTACTGAGGTGATCTGGCTTAAATTCGTTATGATAAGGTGCAGCGAACTATGCATTATGATATCCGTTCGATGCACAGTTAAGGATTAATAGGGATTAATCTCCACAATGACAGATTTACTCTAGAAGTTTTCTCGGAAACTACTGGCCGGCCTGGCTGAAATTTTGTATGGCTCTTTTTTATGATAAGGTGCAGTTAATTAAGTTTTATAGTATCCGTCCGATGCACAGTTAAGGGTTAATAGGGACTAGTATTTAATGCAAAAATGAGCTCAAATTTAAGCACATTCAACCATCAATTTGGCAGAAAACATTTATACTAGGTCAACAGTCCATAACTTTTCCACGCTGTTAACAGGCTAAAAAATCTAGTTTATTTTTATTTCTAGCTAGTACGTAAAATATATATATGAACTGATTTAGTCTTCATAGGTTCGTAAACAAAAGACTGGGATTAACCTAGATCGGATGTAATGAAAACACCTTGAGCGAATTTGTTACTTTGTCTTCCGCCGCCGTAAACAAACATTTCTGCACGGCATCTATTTATTTAAAAGGTTTTGTTTTTACTTTGTTTTGTTTGTTTATTTTCTCTACATTAAAAACGGACTTTCTTTTGGTAAACTTTACAGACTTTATTTATTTAGAACATGTTACATATTTTTTTAATGTTTTTTTTCCCACATATTTTTTTAAATGTTTTTGTTTAATTGCCTTTTTTGTTTATACCATAACAATCGCCTCCGTTCAATATCGAAAAACAATGGATACTTGCTGTAAGATTAACGAGTAATTGTGATTCAAGAGTTGCGCACTCTCCAACTACATCTCTAGAAACAATGTTGAGATAAGCTGAAAGCACATACAGCGCCTGGAATTCCCAAATAGTCACCCATTTTAATATTGACCAAGCTCAACGTTTCTTAACTTCGCTGACCTAACGAAAAACGGTGTCAACGTGATTACGCCGTATTATATGTTTATATATTTTGTTTCAAAAAGTTGGCGGTCCCGCATATTAAGTTACTTTTGTTATTGCTTGTAGTCTACGTCATATCTTACGTATCTTATTTCAAATGTTTCTTTACATATTTTATATTTGTTTATATACATATTTTTATTTTTAAATATGTTTACATATTTTAAAATAAAAATATTTTTATTAACATTTTTTATCTTGAATATGTTTAGTTACATATTTTATTTTGAATATGTTAATTTACATATTTTATTTTAAATATGTATATTTACATTTTTTATTTAAATATGTATATGTACATTTTTTTATTTTAAATATGTATATTTACATTTTTTATTTTAAATATGTATATTTACATTTTTTTATTCTTATATAATTATTTACATATTTTTAATATGCTTAGTTACATTTTTTATTTTAATATGTTTATTTAAATATTTTAAATAAAATATTTTTATTACCATTTTTTATCTTGAATATGTTTATTTACATATTTTATCTTGAATATGTTTATTTACATACTTTATTTTAAATATATTTATTTAAGTATTTTATTTTAAATATATTTATTTATGTATTTTATTTGAAATATATTTATTTACGTATTTTATTTTTAATAGGTTAATTTATATATTTTATTTTAAATATGTTTATTTATATATTTTATTTTAAATATGCTTATTTATATATTTTATTTTTAATATATTTATTTACATATTTTATTTCGAATATGTTTATTTACGTATTTTATTTTAAAGATGTTTATTTACATTTTTTATTTTAAATACATTTATTTACATATTTTATTTTGAATAGGTTTATTTACATATTTTATTTTGAATAGGTTTATTTACATATTTTATTTTAATATATTTATTTACATATTTTATTGTAAATATATTTATTTACATATTTTATTTCGAATATGTTTATTTACGTATTTTATTTTTACTATGTTTATTTACGTATTTTATTTTAAATATGTTTATTTACATATTTTATTTTTAATATATTTATTTACGCATTTTATTTTTAATATATTTATTTACACATCTTATTAAAAATACATATTTTAATTTAATTATGTTTTTTACATATTTTTAAAGTATATTTACTTACAAGTTTTATTTCAAATATATTTGTTTACATAGTTTTTTTAATATGTTTATTTATATATTTTATTTTAAATATGCTTATTTAAATATTTTTTTTTTATTTTTTTACACATCTTATTTTAATGTTTTTAGATATTTTATTTTAAGTATGTTTATTTACATATTCTATTTTTAATGTTTTTTGCAAGTTTTATTTGAAATATGTGTATTAATATAGTTTTAATATGTTTATTTATGTATTTTGTTTTATATATGATTATTTACATATTTTATTTTAAATATATTTATTTACATTTCTTATTTTAAATATATTTATTTACATTTTTTATTTTAAATATATTTCTTTACATTTTTATTTTTAATATATTTATTTATATTTTTTATTTTAAATATATTTATTTACGTATCTTATTTTACATATATTTATTTTCATATTTTATTTTATATATATTCATTAAATCTTTTATTTATATATTTTTATTGATATTTTTTATTTGTTTATTAATATATTTATTTTATATCTTTTTATTTAGATATTTATTTTAAATATGTTTATTTACAAACATATTCTCACAGAAATAATGGATATTAAATATAACATATTATGAGTGTTTTTCACAGAAGAAAAATAGAGAACGCGTGTAATATAGCGGCAAGGTTTATAATAATTTTTAAGAGACGTACTATTGGCCGAGATTGATTAAAAGAACGCAATTTTGCGTATTTCGTTAGGTACAAAAGTCATTTTTTATTTGCTATGGTAACATTTATTAATGATATGTTAAATTTTTAACTGCCCTTTTGTTTCGTATTATTTGCATTGTTCGGACTACTGTTATTATCTCTGCCAAATCTCCTAAATTACTTAGGGGTTAATTTTCACACTCTGTACAATATATGACTGCATTTTATATTTTTTTGTATGACATGTAATTAGCTATTTCCTATTATTTGCATTGTTCGGACTACTGTTATTATCTTAAATGTTATTTTCATAACGTTTCAGCCGATTTAAGCTGCGACCTTCTTTATGTGCGTTTTGTTTAACTCGGGAATCTATACGGATTTTCGAACGGACTCCTTTATTTAATCCATAGTGAGAGATTGTTCTCGTTCCGTCCCCAATGAGCTGGTGGAACTATTAAGTAATTCGTTATTATATTCTTAGTGTCGGCTAAACACTGTGATAATAGTACACCTGACGAAGTTCGGAGGTTACATCAGCCGAAACGTTGTAAGAATAAAACTCAAGATGAAATCAATTACCCGAATAAGTAAAACACATTCAATTAATATACGATTGTTGTTCTTTTTCTGCAAAAGCCATCGTCTAAATTTAACTTTCTGCACTTGACGCATCTTTGAGTACAACTGTTTTCTCTCATCCAAAAACTGAACTTTCGCGCAGGAATAAAAATACCCACACTTCTCGGGAACAACTTGAAGAATATAACAGATTATATGGACTGAATGAAATCTTATGAGAATAACATCCAAGATGACAACAATAGTCCGAATAGTCCAAATTCAAACTATCAATCCTCATCTAAAAATCCGCGGAGAGATATATTCAGTACACAATACGACTAAACTTGACCTTTGCCGGTTCATAAACAAACGATTGCAACAACAAAACTATGCCAGATGTAATGCAAACACCTTGAACGAACTTGTTACTCAGTCTTACGTCACAGATTTATAGCAAACGTACGTGATAGATTTTGGATTGATGAGTTGAGCTAATATTAATCGATGTGACAGAATTACTTTATGCGATTACCGACATTAATACTTATATAAATATATATATATATATATATATATATATATATATATATATATATATATATATATATATATATAACACCTTGTACACACTTCAGGTATTGAGTGGGCGTCTTCGATTAATCAAGTTATTTCAGATAGACAAATCATATTAACATACACATACATACATTTTTACATAAGCATAAATGCATTTAAACATGCGCAGATATACATTTTAACATACACATACATACATTTAAACATACACATACATACATTTAAGCAAACGCATACATACATTTTAACTTACACATACATACATTTAACATACACATACGTACATTTAACATACACATACATACATTTTTTCACACACATAATACAATTTTAACATACACATACATACATTTTTAAATACACATACATACATTTTAACATACACATACACACATTTTTTCACACACGTACATATATTTTAACATACGCATACACTTTTACATACACATACAGCCATTTTAACATACACATACATACATTTTTGCATACACATACATATATTTTTACATACACATACGCACATTGTAACATACACATACATATATTTTTACATAAACATACATACATTTTAACATAAACATACATACATTTTAACATACACATACATACATTTTTGCATACACATACATATATTTTTACATACACATACATACATTTTTACATACACATACATACATTTTACATACACATACATACATTTTACATACACATACATACATTTTAACATACACATACATATATTTTTACATACACATACATACATTGTAGCATACACATACATACATTTTAACATACACATACATATATTTTTACATACACATACATACATTTTAACATACACATACATACATTTTAACATACACGTACATACATTTTAACATAAACATACATACATTTAAATATACACATACATTCCTTTTAACATACACATACATAAAGTTTAACATACACATACATACATTTTAACATACACATATGCATTTTAACGTACAGAATCATACTATTTAACATACATATACATACATTTAAACATACACATATATGCATTTTAACGTACAGATACATACATACATTTTAACATACACATACATACATTTGAACATACACATACATACATTTTAACATAAGCTTACATACATTTAAACATGTGCACACATACATTTAAACATACACATACATACATTTTAACATACACATACATACATTTTCACATACACATACATACATTTTAACATAAACATACATACATTTGAACAAACTCATACATATATTTAATTTTGGTGCAATATCCATGTTTCCGATGAATACAACAGTGTGGTTAGCACACAGGTCTTGTAAACGTAGATCTTAGTTTTATCTGTGATGCTATGATCAGACCACAGTCTCTTCTCCAACCTTCCAAAAGCTACAGATGTCTTCTTTCTGAATTCGCCTGTGGATTTCAGTGTCAAGACAGCCATCCCTTGACAGAGAACTACTAAGGTACACAAATGAATCAACTACTCCCAATCTAGCACCACAGACCATGATGTTGGCTCCACGTATGACTGGCCCAGGGCAGGAGTGAACATCACCTTTGTTTTAGACAGACTGATCCTCAGATCAAAGGCAGTGCAGGAGTCAGCAAAGCTATCCATTATATGTTGCATGTCAGTCTTAGTGGGCGACAAAAAACATCATCTTTTGCATACAGTGACTCCTTGACCAAGACATGATGCAGCTTGAATCTGGCATTAAATCTTCTAAGATTAAAAATGCGACCTGTGGTTCATAACTTTAACATGACACCCCTATTGCAACCTCAAAACGCATGAGCAAGTAGAGCAGCAAAATATATAGAGAAAAGAGTAGGGGCAGGAATATACCTTGTTTGACACCATTGTCAACTGCGATCTCATCAGACAATTTTCCGTTAAATGAGACTCGAGCTCTCATGTCCCTGTGCAATTCCATGAATATTCTTACAAAGGTTGGAGGACACCCTACTTTCTCCAAGATTAACCAGAGAGCATCCCTGTTAACGTTGTCGAATGCTTTGGTTAGATCCACAAACACTTGATACAGTGGTATTTGTTGTTCAATGCATTTTTCCTAGACTTGCCGGGCTGAAAAAAAATCATATCTATAGTTCCTCTGCCAGACCTAAAGCCACTTTGTGACTCTGGAATAGCATTAGGACAAACATCCTCCAGTAATCTGTTTAATAGAAGTCATGCGAGAACTTTCCCAGCAGCTTCCAAAAACATAATCCCACGGTAGTGGTTACAAACATTCTTCTGTCCCTTTCCTTTAAACAAGGTCACTAAGACACTATCAATCCAATCCTGTGGAACAGGAGCACCTTCCTAGATTTCCTCAACAAAACCAAGGATAGCATTAGCAATATTCACACCTCCAATCCTAAGAAGTCCCACCGGAACACCATTCAAACTAGGTGCCTTGCCACTGCTGATTTATGCGATAATTAACTGCACCTCAACTAGATTAGGCAAACGATCCATTCTGAATATGATATCACATTGTGGTAGGCTATCAATTGCATCAGCATCCACTGCTGAGGGATTGTGAAACGCATCAGTAAAGTGCCCTTGCCATCTTTGCAAGATATTTTCTGGATCCTTAATGATAACAGAACCATCTTTTGACATCAGGGGAGATATTGAAGAGGTAGAAGGACCAAATACTTTGCACAATTCCTTCTAATTTTTTGTGTCAAATGTCTTTTGGATCTGCTCCGTTATATTCATCCACCATTAGTTTTTCATTTTTCTTAGCTCACGTTGCAATGTGGTTTTGACCTCTTTGTATTGTCGCAAATTAGTTGTATGATCAAAATGATCTTCATGAAGTAAAGATTATTTATTCATCAGCAACTGATTAATTTCAAGATTGTTGTCGTCAAACCAGTTCTTGTTCTTATTCCTTTTATAAGCTACGAACATTAGCATCAACAGAATAAAACTGAGTCTTAAAATTCACCAATGTACCATCAAATGCAAGATTATCGAGCTTTTCCGCCATACTCTTTTGAACTTCAAGCAACTTTAACTTGACGACATCAATACGGCTAGGCACCTTAACACCACTATGACGAACTTTCTTACGGATACGTAAATTAAACTTTCCTCTCACCAACTTGTGATTGGTGTCACATTCAGCACTGCACATGACACCAACAGTATATGCATCTCGTTTTCGAGTTATGATGAAGTCATTTAAGTGACCATACTTTGAACGTGGGTGTATCAAGTAGCTTTATGCTTTAGTTTACAGCAAAAAAAAAGTGTTACAGATAGCAAGATTAAATTCTGAACACACCTCTAGTAGCTTAAGGCCATTAGCATTCATGGTGCTGATACTATAGCGGCCATGAGGACTCCAGGTCTCATAGTTTTTCCCAACACGGGCATTGAAATCACCAAGAATAACAAGTTTTTCATTAATTGGTGTAGATGCAACAACAGAGCGCAGAAACTCATAGAAACACAAGATGTCATCTTCATTCGCTTGAAGGTTGGTGCATAGACCGAAAGAACAGAGATGAATCTGTTGTGTGAGAGAGGAACACGAAGCTTTATGATGCGATCACAGATACTGGAAGGAAATTCCATAGTATCAACCAAGAATTTTTTAATCGCAAACCTGACTCGACCATTTCTACGGATACCTTCCGGTTTAGCAATCCAGAAGAGAGTGTAGCCTGATGATTCCTCTGTCATTTGATCTTCTCCAAAGAGACCGCTCTCAAACACATACATACATTATAACATACACATACATACATTTTTACATACACATACATACATTTTAACATGCACATACATATATTTTAACATACACATGCATACATTTTAACACACATGTACATACATTTTAACCTACACATATATTCATTTAAACATACACATGTATGAATTTTAACAGACGCATACATGCATTTTAACATATACATACATACATTTTTACATACGCATACATACATTTTTACATACACATACATACACTTTAACATACACATACATACATTTTAACATATACATAGATACATTTTAACATATGCATACAAAGCATTTAAATATACACATACATACAATTTAACATACGCATACATACATGTTAACAAACGCATGCATACATTTTAACATACACATACATACATTTTAACATATACATACATTTTAACACGGGGTTATGGGTGAAAGATAAATGGGCTTATTTACAAGGGAATACATGTGACATAAGAGTTACTCGACATCTTTTCTTATTCTCTTCCTGTCTTTTTCCTTCTACCTCAGTCACGTGAGAGGGTCAATATATCCATAGTTCATTTCATCTATGGAGGGATGTTAGGTTACTCCATTACATCACTTTTCTTCATTTTTTGACTTTGTCCAAAAACTTCGGTCCTTTTCCCTTTCCTTTCACTCCTCACCATTTGTGTTTGCCGAGTTTCTACTTTTGGAGAGTTACTGGTACTTCCTTGTTTGGAGGTTGTATATGGAAAGTGTCATATAGCACTTCCATTGGTAACTCTTTGTTTCTAACTGTTTCTATGTATCCAACATATTCATACAGGTACACACATATGCACGGGCTCATGCACACGTATACACAATTACCTAAAAATATATATTTAAAAAATATAAATATGTAGACCCATATAGCACATATATATATACACATATACACAAATAAATGCATATCCATACATACACATATATACATACGCATACCGGCATACATACATCTATGCCTAGTAAATAAAGTAAAGTTAGGATAAATAAATAATAATAATAATAATAATAAATAAATAAGTAAATAAGTGAGTACATGGTTTAATTTAGTTAAGTTATTTTAGTTAATACTGCGGGGGTTATATAATATATATAAGCATATACAAGTATACAAATTCATAAAAACACAAACATACATACACATACAGACATAGATACATATATACAAAGAGGTGCGTATATTTATGCTGAGTAAGTAAGGTAAAGTTGGGGTAGATAAATGAATGAATAGATAAAGGATAAATAAGCGGGTGTAGATAATGCAAGGTTAGGTGGACATGTTGAAGTTATGTTCGAAATGTATGTTATTGATTTTATTTTTTTTAGGGGTCTGTATTGATCTGCTTTGCTTATTGGATGGGGATTATTTTATAGTTTCTATGAAAAAAAATGGGGAGGGTTAAATGGGGTATAAAGGTTTAAAAATTATATGGTTCATATACATAGAGGGGGCTCCTAACGTGTTGCCTTGAGCAGTGGCTATGCTTAACTTTATTTTCAGTGTGAAGCGCGTTGTGGGTATAGGCATACAGACACATATATGTATATAAATCCAGGCATAGCTACATCTGTACATATATGCTCACTCATGCACATATACATAGATACACATATACATATAGTCACAAAGGCCAGCAGATGCATGCATACAGATACACTTGTATATATACGTACAGATATCCATACAAGTTGCCACGTATGTACATTCATATAAATGTGGGGAGTTTTAGTCGTAATTGGTAAGTGGGTTGGGGGAGTAGGATTCATGGGTAGAAGAATGTATAATTGGGTAGGGTAATATAGGATATGGGGAGAGTTGAGTAAGGGGGTTTGGTTGTGTTGATGTTACAGTAGTTGGGTGTCTGCAGTAGATGGGTGTATTATGTGTATTTTTATTCAGCGGTTCTAAAGAGGATGTTGTCTAGGGGATGTTTCAGAAAGGTGTATAATTGCTAAGGAGGTGGGATTTGTAGTGCCGGCAATTTATGGTTGTTTCATGTTTTTTATTTAGTAATTTGTCTCTATCTTTAAAACTGAATATAAAAAGTTTTTCGTTCAAGCAGAGGAGGCATGGGGAGTCTAAAGATGTACATACGTTAGAATTTTTAAGGATTTCCCACGTGATGGTTGGTGTAAGGTTATTTTGGATTAGATCTAGATATTGGGAGGTTAGTGAGGTTTTGTTAGGGTGGTTGGGGTTTGTAAAGGAGCATTTATGTACTCTAAACCTATCTTTACAGGAGGTGCCTGCCAGGCCAATATAGTATTTTTTGTCGTTTGGGTTTCTTCAGGTGCAATTGTGGCTTTATAGACTACTTTTGTTTGTAAGCATTGTTGATTAAGTGAGCATTGAGATTTGTTGGTACAGTTACAATTATTTCTATTTGTGTTCTCATCTTTGTTAAGTATTTTTCTATTGTGTTTCTTGATTATTTGTTCTAGGTTATCCGTGCAGCTGTAGCTAAGTTTAATTGTGTTTTTATTGAATATTTTGTGTAGTGTGTGATTGGGTGGAAAGTGGTTGTTTATTAGTTGAAAGAATTTTTTGCCTAGTTTCGTTTTACCCATTATATTGAAGGGGTGTTGAACCAAATTATTTTCCTGGCTCTATTTTCCTTGTTTGGGGTATTGGATGGATTAGGTTCAATGTAATCAAAGGTGGTGTTTTGGTTGCCGCTTTCTTTAAGGGCATTTTCATAAAATGTTTTATGTTTGTTGAATATTTCAAGTTTAGAGGAATTATTACTAAGTCTTTTTTCGATAGATATAGGGATATGTTTTATGATGTGTTTTAGGTAGTTTGATAGTGTTTTTTGGGTGGTTTGATAGTATTGTCCTTAGTGTATTGGAGAGGTTGAGAGTTATATTGAGAAAGTTAACAGTTTTTATGTTAGATTTAATGTCCAGTTTTAGGTGATGTTGGAATGAGTTTTTCTGTGATGAAAGGATACTTTGTTGGTAAGTTCCATGAGGTCAGTCTCAAAATTGCGGAGTTGGTCGACAGTTCCCCCCCTCTTCTCATTACCCCCTCTCTTTTTTCTTTTCTCTTTACCATCCTCTCTCCCCTTCCCCCTCCCTACATCCACATATCTCCACCCAAGCCTACCTGAATCTGCTACCCCCACACACACAATACAACCTAATATACTTTAAACTTCAAAACTGTAATATTATCATTATCCGCCCCCCCTCGATTATCTCCTACCCCAACCCCCTACTTTTTCTTTCTCTTTTTCCCCCGTATTCCTCCTAAAAACAATTCTTCCTAATACTAACCAGCCATTTCTGTAAGGTCTGACGAGGCTGTTAGATCGTAAACACGGCCCAACATCCGAAACATATGTAACCAAAGAGATAAAATGGTAATAAAAAAAAATAAAACACATATTTGCTCTGCAATAGTATTGAACACTCTCTTCAGGTTTTAACTAATTACCAGTTTTACCAAATATATATATATATATATATATATATATATATATATATATATATATATGCACATACAAATAGAATCCTATTCAAATGCATATAAACATATATGGACAAAAATATACATTTTTTTTAAACAAAAACTGGAAACGTTATGTTAGTTAGTTGGTTAATTTGGTTAGTAAGATAGAAATGGTCGCAGTTTAACGTTGTGCCCGGGACAATAATAACTCCAGCAATATTATGAATTTCAAAACTGCTTCTCGAAAATAGAAACCACCAAATTACGCAACTTACCGCAATGTTTTCCCCAAAAGTAATTTTCCCAAGAAAAAGAATAAAATTTTATCTGCTATAATTGTGGACGACCCAACCACAAAAGTTTCCGATGTTGATATAAACGCTCTACAAATGACTCTATAAAAAACGTTGAAAACTTTGAGGAAGAACATACGTCTCTATTTACATGTTACTTTGACAATACCACAAACGGTAAAAATCTCCTTGTAGACTGTGGTGCTACTGCACACGTTATCACCAAGGAATATGATTTTATTAATTTTGATTCAAACTTTAATCTACAAAATCATTTTGTCGAACTTGCCGACGGTAGTCAAACAAATGATATAGTCTTGAAAAGAGGTGATGCTAAAATATCCCTAAAAAATAATAAAGGCGAAATTTGTAACTGTATTCTAAAAATTGCTCTTTTCATACCTACATTTAAGTAAGACATATTTTCCGTGCAGGCTGCCATTAAACAAGGCGTGAATATAAGGTTTGGCTAAAACGAGTCAAAATTGATATACCCCAAATGGAACTGTATTTGACATTAAAGAAAATGGCCGACTATATTATTTAAAAAGTATAGTTCCCTAAAAAACTGCCTGTCACGACTTGAACACCTGGCATAAAATTCTAGGACACTGCAATACACCTGATATTAAAAAATTATCAAATGTAGTCGAAGACATGAAAATAATACCTTCAAATTGTTATGAGTGTGCACAGGGGAAAATGACAAAATATATAAGCAAAACGTCAGACAAAAAGGCCACGAAAATTCTCTCACTTGTGCACTGTGACTTGGTAGGTCCGATCAGCCCGATAGGGAAAAAAAAATCTAACGTACGTTTTGAACTTTATTGATGATTTTTCCGGTTTAATTATAGTTTATTTTCTAAAAAAAAAAAAAACAAATCCGACACTATCCTCGCCTCTAAGAAATATTTAGCTGATGTTCCCCCGTACGGCTAGGTAAAATGTATTCGCTCACACAATGGGACTGAATTTACTAGGAAAGACTTTGAACTTCTATTAATTAACCACCGTATTAACCACGAGAAATCTGCGCTGTATTCCTCCTTCCAAAATGGCACCGCTGAAAGGGCATGGCGAACTCTTTTTGAGATGGCAAGATGTCTACTTATCGAATCGAAATTAGCGCATAGATTATGGACGTACGCTTTAATGGCAGCAGCATATATCAGAAATAGTTCAATAGAAGATTAGGCAAAACACCGTATGAAGGTTTTTGCGGTTAAAAACCCAAAATGAACCGAATGCATCTATTTGGTTCAGATTGTTTTGCATTTATAGAAAATACTGGTAAACTAAATAATAAATGCGAAAAAGGTATTTTCGTAGGTTACGATAAAAACAGTCCAGCATATTTAATCTGCTTTTCAGCCCAAAATGCCATAAAAAGGGTTAGATGTGTAAAATTCAATGTTGCATTAAATTTAAAAAATGGCGACCCAGTGGATGAAAGACGTGAGGAAATATTACCTAGCGTTTTAATTGATCACAATGAAAATATGAATACGACAATTGCAGTAGAACTACTGACGAAAATATTAACCAGACATGTCGGTACCCGATAACGGAGCGAAAAAGGGCAGACTTTTTTAAAATTGAAAAGATACAAGACTACGCAGTGGATTACTGTTACTCGTTGAAAAGCGCACCCGAAAGTTATAATGAGGCGATTAATTCAGAAAATCACCAAGAATGGAAAAAAGCTATGATATCCGAATTGAAAGCTTTATCTGAAAATAACACATACGAAATAGTGTCAAAACCAGCAGATAAGAATATAATTTCTTCACAATGGTTTTTTCCAAACAAAATCACAGCCTCTAGCAGTGAAAATTTTAAAGCAAGATTTGTTGCAAAAGGTTTTTCACAAATTTCTGGAGTGGAATATTTTGCAACATTTTCACCAATGACAAATTTAACGACAATTAGAATTTTATTACAATTTGCAGCTCAATACAATTAAAAAATACATCAAATGGATGTAAAAATAAATGCTTATTTAAATGCTCCGATTGACTGTGAAATCTACATTTATCCTCCAGAGGGATTTAAAATGGAAAATAAAAAGTGCGTGTGGAAACTGAATAAATTGTTATATGCACTAAGACAAAGTGCTCACAATTGGAATTTAACACTCCAAAATTATTTAATAGAACAAGAATTCAAGCAATGTCCCGTAGACGCGTGCATGTATACCAAAAATGTAGGTAATAAATTGTTCATTTTGTTTTTTTGGGTTGACAATATATTACTCGCCTCAAATTGTGACAGCACTTTAAAAGATGTTAAAAATAAATTAAATAAAAATTTTTAAATATCCGATCTTGGACAATTGTCATGGTTCCTCGGTATAAAATTTGCCTGTGAAAATGAAACTATAACAATGAACCAATCACGGTACATTGAAAAATTCTGCTCATGTTCGGAATGCAAGATTGCAAACCATATACAACTCCCATTGAGATGGATATAAATAAAAATATAGGGACCAAAACAAAATTAATAGATGGTCAATTATACAGAGAAATGGTAGGGAGCCTCATCTATTTGATGACCGCAACTAGGCCTGATATATGTTACACTGTAACAAAGCTATCTCAAAACTTATAGAAACCGACAATTAAAGACCTTAATCTTGCAAAATAAATCTTTCGTTATCTAACCAAGGAACCAAGGAACAATCTTTAATATTTAAAAAGTTTACATAACTTCTGAATTTAGAAGGATTTTCAGATTCAGATTGGGGTAATTCTGATGATAGAAAAAGTATAACGGGGTATTGTTTTAGACTGTCAAAGACCGGACCTAAAATTTCTTGGAAAACTAAAAAACAACAAATTGTTGCCCTTTCTACTTGTGAAGCAAAATTTGTGGTTCTCACCCATTCCGCGCAGGGGGGGGGCAATTTTTTTGAACACTCTTCTAAAATCTATTTTAAAACCAGATCTAAATAAAAAATAAACTCTATCGTAATTCATTTTGACAACCAGAGTTGTATCTTACTAGCAAATAATTATATGATTCATCAAAGGGCGAAGCATAGGGATATCAGATATCATTTCATCAGGGATGAAATAAGTAAAAAAATGTATTACTCTTAATTATGTGACGTCTGAGAATAATATAGCCGACATTTTCACTAACCTTATAAAAAGGATAAAATTAAAGCATTTTATAGTCGAACTCTAATCTAATTATAAATAAATCTCTTTTCAGAAACCCAAAATATAGATTGGCCCATTTATCCAATAAGGGAATACAAACAATTAGTTGAGGGATAGAAGGGACTCTTTATGCCAAGGCATTTCGAACAAAACAACATAAACTTCTCATTAAAATGGAAAATATTAAGAAAATCCAAATCTTACAGTCCAGGCTCTAAATACTGCCTGCTCTGTAACGTAGAGGCGACCGAGATTATAACGGCACCTAATAATTGAAACATCCTCAACTCTAAACCAGAGATAATTTGCAGTTGCAGGCACAAGAGAAAGTTCAAATACGGAAATACAAATAACCCCGCTGAAAGAATACCGGCAGAGAGGGATTAATATCTAGCACTTCTCATGCTAAGCATTCAGAAACTTAACACCCTCTCTTGCTGTTCCCTGTCCCTAGCAAACGGCTAACACCCCAATTATTATTATTTTTTATTTCCTCTGCAATCGCCACAAATACTTTAATCTTTCTTTTAATATAAAATATTAGCACACTTTCTGAATATATAACGCTTATATAACAATATAAGCAACCCCACTTTGTATCACTTTCCCCCTGGCAAGATCAAACTAACGCTACAACTATTTTACTCATAATTTCTCAGACAATTATCTCTAACCAAATCTTATCCCGCAAAATCTAACACTTAAACTGCACTCCCAATTAACAATTAGTACAAGTTATACCAAGAATATGTCCTCATCAATTTAAAGTAAAAGCTTAATGAAAAGTAACTTAGACACCCCCCTTCCCCTAGCTTCAAACCTCAAACCAAAAATAAGAACCCTAAAATATCCTCCGTCCCCTCCACTTGCAACTACCCCCCTCACAAATCGAACTAATTTAAACTCCTCCATAATATAAAATCAACACATATAAACTTATGCAATTAAAATAATACTAACCCATTCAATCCAGAAATATTTATATTTAAATTTACTAAAAAATACTTTACGATAAAGGTAACCGACCTTAATTTCTTCAAAATCGCCCTCCCCCGTCACATACTCCCATCACCCATCTAAATATCCTAATTGTCAATTAAGGTCGATCTAACTACTCCCACACGCTTGCTTAGCGTATTCTTTCTGCCTCCTCCCACAGCTACTTTGTCGCGACTACTAACTTACTCTGATCTTCATTCGAATTGAAAGCAGCTGAACGCACTCACAACTGGCTACTTCGACACAGTTATTGAACCCGGCCCGATTCTGCTACCCCATACACAAAAGACGAATAAGGATTACATTTTATCAACACTAAGGAACACCCACGGAATCATATATTACAAAGAATATACAAGACAAAGACGTAAATACCAACACTACCCTTGAAGCTAACTAAACCCAATCTCCTCATCACCTTTTACAGGACAGAGGTAATGTCTCCTTCCTCCACATCTCTCTACGAGTAATGACGCAATTCACCAAAACGCCACACAGGAAGAACCCTTTTATCGCTTATAAAGGAGCATATATGTATTCTGTTGTTAATATCTTGCTTGTTCATATATAACATAGATCACTGGTCCTTGCAGTCAGGAAATTCAGAACTATATTGTTGACTTCTGCAGACATTTTCCTGTCATGGAGATTTGTATCCTCCGGGGTATTGTCTACTGAACTATCTGCTTTGCTGGCTAATCGCATATATATATACATTATTTCTTTGTGCCTCATTCTTGTATGCATACACCCTAGTTATCCAACTCTGCCCCCATTTAACTAAATTTTCGATTTATTTATTTTATTTATTTTATTATTATTATTATTATTATTATTATTATTATTATTAATATTATTATTATTATTATTATTATTATTATTATTATTAATATTATTATTATTATTATTATTATTATTATTAATATTATTATTATTATTATTATTATTATTATTATTATTATTAATATTATTTTTATTATTTTATTTTTTAATTTATTTTTTCCTTTTCTTTCTCTTTTTACTTTACTCCTCATCCTTTATCCCTTAATTTTATTTCATGTGGTATTTTTGATCTTATCTTTATCTCTTAATTTTATTTACCTTTTCGCTATTATTATTATTATTATTATTAGTAGTAGTAGTAGTAGTAGTAGTAGTAGTACATTTTCCCCCTATTATCCCACCACGCCAATCGTCTACATCCTAAATTTTCTTTTGACCTTTTATCCACCTCCATAAACTTTGCTACCCTTTCCTTATACCTCTGCCTTATACCCCAACCCCCTCCCTGTATATCTAATAACAAAGAAACCTTAGAATTATTGCTACGTATTATCTAATATATATTGGTATTCTGAAATTTATTATTATTGCCTCACAACTGCCCACTCAGACCCACCCCATAACTTGCTCCTTTCGTTTCCCTCCCTCGCCTTTGCTAAATTAAAACCTTGCCACAGGACGCCCCATGTAATCCCTTTTGTTCAACCCTGCTTAGAATACACCCATTCGCCCTTCCGCCTTAAATCATCATCATAATATCCCTCCCAAAATTATACACGACTTCATAGTACTGTTGTCGTTTCGGTTGCATCTGTCAATTAAATGCCCCTGCATAGATAATAGACTACCGATAAAATAGAATTACCACCCATCCACACTATACCTCCCCTTAAAACTTATACTACATACATTTAAGACTATGATAAAGACCCTAAACACCTTCCTACATTACACTCTATATAATACGCTCCTCCTTTATTTAGAATTCGATAAAACTTCCCCCAAAATTATCTATAGTTTTATTTGATCTATTTCGTTCCTAATGAATCCCACGCTAGACGCCGCATCCCGACTATGTTACCTAGCATCTTCTGTACTCTTCTGATGAGAAGCATTAGGCTTCGAAATGCCTTGGCATAAAGAGTCCCTTCTATCCCCTAACTAATTGTTTGTATTCCTTTATTGAATAAATGAACCAACTATATTTACCAATATATAGTTTTTGTGAATTCATTTACCATTCCTATTGTTCTCCTTTATAAGCTCCAATGATACTGATTGAGCTCTATGTTGTCCCGATAAGTCTCCTCTAATAGAATTGAGCTCACTCTTTTCTTCTAACGCACTTTATATATATATATATATATATATATATATATATATATATATATATATATATATATATATATATATATGGATATATAGCGCAATCACGATGACACACTGGTTCTCGTCAGATCACTGAAGTTAAGTAATGTTTAGCCTGGCCAGCACCAGATTTGGAAAGTCTAGGTGCTGTATGTACCGCACCGAGTCGTAGAAATTTCCAGGTCGAGGGTGCATTAATTCATTGGGAGAGATTCACCTCCAGTTTTCGTTAAGACATGTATCTAGGAGAAGGAAACTCTGATGTAAGAACCTGCCGTTTACTGTGTACTCTGTCCCGTGGTAGTCGTCTGCACCGACAAAGATTAGCAGTAATACCAAAAAGTGTGGCTGGTTCTACACAAATCCTTCACCACTATAAACAAATCATCTGTGTGGATTTCCGAACAATTTACTTGTGGTGAAAGCTCATACGTCGAAATCAATGGGGGGCGTTCATCCTGGCTTGAGGTAGTTGCTTGTCTAGCCGCAGTGATGAGCTGTGAAACAGCGAAACAGTACTGTATGTGGATGACTCTATATATATATATATATATATATATATAGAGAGAGAGAGAGAGAGAGAGGGGGAGAGAGAGAGAGAGCAAAAAAGGCGTTCAAGTCGCAAAACGTGTTATTAGTTTTCTCATTTCTAAACCAACAATACATAATTTCTTATTGTTTTCTCGATTCGTTTTATGCTGATATTTTGGTGTCAGTTGTACCATAACAGCGACATATTTATGAGTACGCTGTGTTCTCCGTGTATCACAAATGAACTGATTAATCGATTCTCGCCGTTTTATCACGTGTGAGCATCGCTTTATTAGTAATTTACCTGCTCAATCAGGCCGGCTGTCTAAATAATCTCAAAACATAACCAAGTTAGATAATGAAAAACATAGATTACACTTTGTAAACACAGGATGATTGACTGCTTCGTTTGTTATCACTTCATAAGATGCTGTCTGTATGTGTGTGCGTGCGTGTGCGTGTGTGTGTGTGTGTGCGCGCGCGTGTGTAAACAGTTGTTACCACAGGAAACACACGCATGCGCAAATACTGACCTCTAGGTCAAACCAGAAATGACGCACGACATGAAAGATTCAGAGCTGCCCAGACATTTTTTTTTTTTTTTGCAAGCTGGCTTTTCAATCTCACTTTCCGACCCTTGTGTCACATCTTCCAATCATGTGAGGAAGATAACTATCTCCAGATTAACTTGAAATGTATAGGTGCACATTGGGAGCATCTTTGTAGCAGCTATAAACATTTACATTTCTATTGTCTCGCAGAGAGCAGTCCCTATAAGGTGATCTGGTCATACGATGACCAGTCAACTTCCAGTGCGTATTAATTTCGACTGATCCTTGAAGGATTACTTTGGGACTCTGTCGAACTTAAACAGCAGTCTTAGAGAGTTAGACAATGTCTAAGAAAGACGTTTCCCCTCTCCTATCTTTATCACTGACGACTGAGCACCGGCTAAAATTCACTTGAAGATAAACTGTTGATAGACTTTTGGGAAACAACGAACTTTATTTCTTAATTTCTCTCCTCATTTTGACGCTTTCCTCTTTCTCTAGCCTTCACACAACGATATCTTCTGATCTTGAGCAATGGGGAAAAGGTGGCTGGTTAATTTTAGTGCATCAAAAACCAAGCTTCTCTTTTTCCACCACCAACACTCTGGCTCCCATCACGCCCCAATTAAATTGAATGCCTCTCCTCGTAGGGTAGTACCATACTTTGTTAAGCATCTGAAAAGGACCATGTACACCAAAGGTTACCGAAAAATGGTTGGATCATTATACGGCTTCAGTTCACTTTTGATGCAATTCTCTACCTGTATAAAAGTCAAGTACGTCCTAGAATGGAGTATTGTTGTTACATCTGGGCCGGGGCTGTTCGGACCAACCTATCCTACTTTGACAGAGTTCAAAACCGACTTTGAAACGTGGTGGGTGATGCCATTTCCTCTTCTCGGCAACCGCATTCCCAAAGAAGAAATGTTACTTGCCTCTCTCTGTTCTATTATTATTTTTATGACGACTACTTGTCTGGGCTTCAATCTGTGGCTCCTTTTAATTAAACTTTCATAAAAAAACTCGTCAAGCTACAACCACTATCAACAATTTACATGGTTTTGTCAACTTCCGTTCTGGTGTCACTCGAACTTTTACATTCAAACAACTGTACTCGTTATGTAATAACTAGGGTTCTGATAACAGCATATTCTTTTCATTGTTTTGACTCTTGAATATATATCCGACAACGTTAGACATAATAAATCAACCTAGGATCACATCACTCTACATAAAAACATATAAGATATCAATGGATATATAACTGAGAAACAAACAAGGAAAAGAATATGCTGTTGTCATAGCCCTAGTAATAAAATAATGTTAAAGATTACCAAAATGAACGAATGACAAAGTCTATCCATAACATTATTATTTTTATTGACAACTTGTTAAGACAATACTGTGAAGAAAAAATACTGTGAAGAAACAAATACTGTGAAGAAAAAAATAATGTGAAGAAAAAAAATAATGTGAAGAAAAAAAATACTGTGAAGAAAAAATAATGTGAAGAAAAAAATAATGTGAAGAAAAAAATAATGTGAAGAAAAAATACTGTGAAGAAAAAATACTGTGAAAAAATACTGTGAAAAAAACACTGTGAAGAAAAAAATACTGTGAAGAAAAAAGTACTGTGAAAAAATACGGTTAAGAAAAATACTGTGAAGAAAAATATACAGTGAAAAAATACTGTGAAAAAAATACTGCGAAGGACAAAATACTGTGAAGAAAATATACTGTGAAAAAAATACTATGAAGAAAAAATACTATGAAAAAATACTATGAAGAAAAAATACTGTAAAGAAAAAAATACCGCGAAGAAAAAATGCTATGAAGAAAAAATACCGCGAGGAAAAAATACTGTGAAGAAAAAATACTGTGAAGAAAAAAAATACTGTGAAGAAAAAAATAATGTGAAGAAAAATAATAATATGAAGAAAAAATACTGTGAAGAAAAAATACTGTGAAAAAATACTGTGAAAAAAACACTGTGAAGAAAAAAATACTGTGAAGAAAAAAAGTACTGTGAAAAAATACGGTTAAGAAAAATACTGTGAAGAAAAATATACAGTGAAAAAATACTGTGAAAAAAATACTGCGAAGGACAAAATACTGTGAAGAAAATATACTGTGAAAAAAATACTATGAAGAAAAAATACTATGAAAAAATACTATGAAGAAAAAATACTGTAAAGAAAAAAATACCGCGAAGAAAAAATGCTATGAAGAAAAAATACCGCGAGGAAAAAATACTGTGAAGAAAAAATACTGTGAAGAAAAAAAATACTGTGAAGAAAAAAATAATGTGAAGAAAAATAATAATATGAAGAAAAAATACTGTGAAGAAAAAATACTGTGAAAAAATACTGTGAAAAAAACACTGTGAAGAAAAAAATACTGTGAAGAAAAAAGTACTGTGAAAAATACGGTTAAGAAAAATACTGTGAAGAAAAATATACAGTGAAAAAATACTGTGAAAAAAATACTGCGAAGGACAAAATACTGTGAAGAAAAAATACTGTGAAAAAAATACTATGAAGAAAAAAATACTATGAAGAAAAAATACTGTGAAGAAAAAAATACCGCGAAGAAAAAATACCGTGAAGAAAAACTACTGTGAAAAAAAATACTGTGAAGAAAAAATAATGTGAAGAAAAAAATATGTGTGAAGAAAAAATACTATGAAGAAAAAAATAATGTGAATAAAAAATTACTGTGAAGAAAAATATACCGTGAAAAAAACTACTGTGAAGATAAAAATACTGTTAAAAATACTATTAAAAAACACTATGAAGCAAACATACTGTTAAAAAATACTGTTTAAAAAACTGTTAAGAAAAAATATTGTGAAGAGAAATATACCGTGAAAAAAAATACTGTGAAAATAAATACTGCGAAGAAAAAATTCTGTGAAAAAAATATTGTGAAGAAAAAATACTTTGAAGAAAAAATACTGTGAAGAAAAAAAATGTGAAAAATATATACCGTGAAAGAAAATACTGCGAAGAAAAACTACTGTGTAGAAAAAATACTGTGAAAAAAATGATATGGAGAAAAAATACTGTGAAGAAACAAATACTGTGAAGAAAAAAGTATTGTGAAAAAATGCAGTTAAGAAAAATACTGTGAAGAAAAATATACAGTGAAAAAATACTGTGAAAAAAAATACTGCGAAGAACAAAATACTGTGAAGAAAAAATAATGTGAAAAAAAATTATGAAGAAAAATACTATGAAGAAAAAATACTGTGAAGTAAAAAAAATACCGTGAAGAAAAAATACCGTGAAACAAATACTGTTAAAAAAAATACTATGAAGAAAAAAATACCGTGAGGAAAAAATACTGTGAAGAAAATATAATGTGATGAAAAAAATAATGTGAAGAAAAAATACTATGAAGAAAAAATACTGTGAAGAAACAAATATTGTGAAGAAAAATATACCGTGAAAAAACTACTGTGAATATAAAAATACTGTTAAAAATACTGTTAAAAATACTATGAAGAAGAAATACTGTTAAAAATACTGTTTAAAATGACTGTTAAGAAAAAAATATTGTGAAGAAAATATACCGTGAAAAAAAATAATGTGAAAATAAATACTACGGAGAAAATATTCTGTGAAAAAAATACTGTGAAGAAAACAATACTTTGAAGGAACAAATACTGTGAAGAAAAAACTGTGAAGAAACATATACCGTGAAAAAAATAATGTGAAGAAAAAATACTGTGAAGAAAAAAATACTGTGAAAAAATACTGTGAAGAAAAAAATACTGGGAAGTAAAATATACCGTGAAAAAAACATGTGAGGAAAAAATACTATGAAGAAAAAATACTGTGGAGAAAGAAATACTATGAAGAAAAAAATACTGTAAAGGAAAAAATACCGTGAAAAAATACTGTTTAGAAAAAATACTATGAAAAAATACTGTAAAAAAATACTATGAAGGAAAAAATAATGTGAAGAAAAAATACCGTGAAACAAATACTGTGAAAAAAGTACTATGAAGAAAAAAATACCGTGAGGAAAAAATACTGTGAAGAAAAAATACTGTGAAGAAAAAATACTGTAAAGAAAAAAATACTGTGAAGAAAAAAATATTGTGAAGAAAAAATACTGTGAAGAAAAAAATACTATGAAGAAAAAAATACTGTGAAGAAAAAAATACTATGAAGAAAAAAATACTATGAAGAAAAAATACTGTAAAGAAAAAAATACTATGAAGAAAAAAATACTATGAAGAAAAAAATACTGTGAAGAAAAAAATACTATGAAGAAAAAAATACTATGAAGAAAAAAATACTGTGAAGAAAAAATACTGTAAAGAAAAAATACTGTGAAGAAAAAATACTGTAAAGAAAAAATACTGTGAAGAAAAAAATACTGTGAAGAAAAAAATACTGTGAAGAAAAAAAATACTGTGAAGAAAAAATACTATGAAGAAAAAATACTGTGAAGAAAAAATACTATGAAGAAAAAAATACTATGAAGAAAAAAATACTGTGAAGAAAAAAATAATGTGAAGAAAAAAATACTATGAAGAAAAAATACTGTGAAGAAAAAATACTATGAAGAAAAAAATACTATGAAGAAAAAAATACTGTAAAGAAAAAATTACTGTGAAGAAAAAAATACTGTGCATTCATTAGATTATGGAAGCATCTAATCACAATAATTTTTTGTAGTAATTATAATTTTTATAGACGAATGGTTGCCTAATAGATTAAGGAAATGTAATGGTTTGAACTCGTCTCTGTAATGCTGCATTTGGTCAAACTTGAATCCGTATGTATGTGAAGAAACTGAATATTTATAATTGTATGGATGAATCTGTTTTAATATGTCAAAATATGTATACGGCATAATCACGCTGACACACTGGTTTCCATAAGATAACTGAAGTTAAGCAACGTTGAGCCTGGTCAGTACTAAAATGGGTGACCATTTGGGAATTCCAGGTGCTGTGTGTACTCTTTGCTTATCTCGGCATTGTTTCCAGTCGTCCTGGATTTCTCCTTGCCACTGGACTCAAGCAATGCCGATACAGGACAGGTGTTGTTGGATTTGCGCAACGCTTGCCTCACAATTACACGCGCAGCTACTCTTACAGTGAGTATCCATTGTCTCTTGACTGAACGGGGACGTCGATCAAATATTTTAGAATTGTATTTGTATGTTTTCGGAAAATAAAGGACTTGTAGTAATTTAAAGAAATGTAGTTGTTAAAAATTGTTATATAAAGCTTCCCGGTAAACACTGATTCCGGACAACACCAGTGACCTTGCTAGACTAAGAAGAGAAAAAATTTTTGCTAAAATAACTTTAACTGAAAGTTTATTATGTAAAATGTTAAGTGACGTAATCATAGATTTAGCTGTAGTTAGCTATAAACATAAGAATTTTGAAATCCAAAACAATAATTGATAAGCAACAATGAAAACGCCACGTTTAGGTGGATGACAACATCCGGTCTTCTTGTTTGGATGGGATTATTATTATTATTATTATTATTATTATTATTATTATTATTATTATTATTATTATTGTTATATGGATACGGCACAATCACGTTAACACACCGGTTCTCACCAGGTTACCAAGAAATTGGAAATGTCTGATGTGGAGTTTGTCCACTCAGAATTCTATTTGTCAATTTGAGAAAATACTGTTTCTTCAGACCTAAGGTTTTTTATCCTGGGTTCCTAAAATCAACAGAAATTAGACCATTCCTGTAATGATCTGGTACCTGTTGATTTTGCGGTGGTAGTCAAGTTCTGTGCAGTTCTAGGAGGTTCACCCTTTGCTTTCTCTCTTTGAGAAGGGGGTTAGTTTATATGCTAATCTCCTGAAGTGCCCTCACCAGGGAATGCCGACGGAGCTACCCAGGCACTTTTTGCTGGTCAAAGTGTCCCTCCTCTGGGGTGCTGACTTCTCAATCGCTCTTTTCGACCCTGATGTCTAAGTTTTTGCGATGGGGGAGAACTAAACATCTTCAGATAAAATGTTCCCTGTTGTGGTTGTGACTAATCCAGGCCCTATCGATTTAATGACAATCCATTAGACAGTAGGGTCTCTTTTGTTCATGGGTTGGCATCATATTGATTTTATCAACTTGGTTATTATCTCAAGTGGTCTTTTGGGGGTGGTCCTGATAAAATAAAAACTACATATATGCAAGCAGACGGGCAGAGGCGATCATTCAGAGATTGCTCTCTGCACGTCTCAAGGGCAGTTTGGTTTAGGAGGTCTGACAGATGGGTTTGTGTACCTCTCAAAGAGAGATGGACTCTTTCGAGCCATTGGTTTGTGTTTTGATTTGGTCGAGCTTAAATTTCGCATTTGCAAGTCTGTTGTTCAAAAACAAATAACCTCAACAAAATAAATCTTTTTTTAACGGGAGTTCTTCTCTTGCTGACACTGAAATCGATATCAAAATCAATCAGCAACTTGAAATGCCTCGTTTCTAATTATGTTAAGACACAGCTTGTGTCTTGCAATTGTAGCCATGTCCCTCTCCTTCCTGCCATTCTTATAGATGGCTCTGTTCTCGATGAGAAATAGACTCTGAAACTTCTTTGTTTTTCTTTCTCATAAAATTTTTCGTGGAGTTTATATATATATATATATATATATATATATATATATATATATATTAGTTTATATATTAAATCCATTGCATAGTGCTTCTTGTAAAGTCGTTTTTCTTCATCACTTTAAACGGTTTCTCACACCGGAGGCTATTCTTTATCTCTACTATCAGCCGATGTATGGAATCCTGTTCTCATATTTGGTACGATGAATCTCTGTCCCATTTGAGGATTCCTGATAAAGTGCAAAAACATATCTGTAATTTGATTGACCCCCCCACCCTTTCTTCTTCTCTCCAGTCTCTCTCCCATAGACGTGATGTTCCTAGTGTCAGTCTTTTTATTTTTTTATTTTTTATAAATATAACGATATAAGCCTGCGTTCATAAATAAATATATATAAGTATAAAATATAAAATTGTCTGATTTATTCACTGCTTCTTTTGTTTCAGCTCGTTTGACTCGTTGATTTAGTGGTTTTCTTCAATTAGCTGTTTTGATACCTCATTGTAATACAGCTTTTTATTCCTGTAGCTTTTTTTCCAAGAACTGTAAGGCTATGGAACACTTTCTAATAGAAAAAAAAAACCTGGACTGGATTCTTGGCAACATTCTCCGCTCTAACACATTCACTCCGGTTCTCGAGAACATAACTCAGCTCAACTCGTTTCCGACATCTTCACTGCTGACCTTATATTGTCTCATTCATGCACATTAAGACGCGATCGAACCTAATGATTTGTCGCCTTTCTGTGTCCCGTCGATCGGGTTTCGAGTTTGCACATGCCACCCTAGCAATCCGCCTCCATAACTGCAGTCACACCAAAAATTCCCCCCCCTGATCTCATGATCATAAACTGGGTAGGCAGTAGTATCTGTCCTTTACTCTCTCTCACTACTGATTAACTACATCGTTGTAGCTTTTCACAGTTTAACTTATTTCATTTTCACGACAGACACAACGAATAAATTCTTTTTTTTTTCTACGTAAAAAGAATCTTGATAAGAATTTTACAGGCATTTTTAATTATTGGCTTGTTACTTTTCTTCCAGGAACTGGTTAGTCTGTCAGTTCATCTATATTTCTCTTTAAAGGGAATTTTATAAGCAAAGTTTGGCGATGTTTCAAGTTAAACACATTTTTATCAGAATGTGGAATTTCGAGTTATCTTCTTCGCTTCCTTAAAAAAGTGGAAGATATGGTTGGCTTTTCATCTCGGGTGGTTTCAGAGCTAACTGAACTGGAACCCACTTTCACTCAAATCGTTAAAAATGTACATGCAACTCTTTTTATATCGAAGGGCTGGATGGATCGGTAAGATTCATCTTCTCTTAATAACCAATCAAAGTCTACCACGCGACTCTTCATTGGAAGGCGACTGGTCAAATTCTAATCCAATGCTTCTAATGATTTGTCGCCTTTCTGTGTCCCGTCGGTCGGGTTTTGAGTTTGCACTCGCCTCTATGACTGCAGTCACACCAAAATTTTTCCTACACACTTTTCCTGCTGACTGTTTTCCTCCTACCTATAATCTTGGTCTTTTCGAGACTAAGGTCAATAGACATCTCTCGTCTTTGTGATAATCATCTTTCGTTCTTGTTATCTCTTTACATCAAGTCGCTTGTCTCGGTCTGTGCATTCGATGCACACATAGTTGTTCTATAGTGTGTATCTCAACAGTAATCTTTATTTGAAATTTATAATTTCAAAAACATTTTTCCCAGCTCTGTTATTTATTTATTTTTTATTTTGATCTAATTCATTTTTCTTCCTGAAACAAATAGGAGGCAGTTATTGGGGGTTACTTTTTCCAGGATTGTGATAAGCAGGAAAGTTAATTTCAAATTTTATGATTCACACTTATTTATTAGCAAAACTTGAACCTGATCCTGGCAGCTGTACTAAGTAACAACAAAGTCTCACAGGAAGGTACGAAGTTTCATTTAAAAAAAAAAACTGACCCATATATTTCAATCCTAATATATGCAAATCAAAGTTTACGTTTCTCTTTTCTATCGTGTATGTGGCAAGTAATTTCCATCTGATTGTGTGAATGGTCAAAATGTTCCTCTTATAAATATGCAAATCTTTAGGCCGGCAACATGTGTTACCAAGAAATGGATCAATAAAAGGCATTAACTTTTAAATTAACCATTTTGCAATCGGTCACTCGTGATTTTCATTGCTTATCTGCAAGGGGTTATATGCACGCTTATTGATAATAAAAAAAAACTCTACTTTACTTTTTAAAAACTAGCAGGGCTACTCGGGATCCTAAAATAAAGTAAAAAGTAAAGTAGCCGACTATAGTAAAAGGCGACCCAAAAACTCTTTCTTTAGCTATTATAAGAGTATGGGGAGACCTCACTCCTTTCTCGGGATTACTCCACTTACCCTTGATCCTCATCTTAGACTTCTAAGTGTTTAGTAGAGTGAGCACCAATTGCTTGAATCTTTGATATGTGTGTTTTAAACAAATTGACAGCACTTATTTTTGCTGACGCCCTAATTCGCGCCACCTCTTAAATTCACAGTGTTATCTCAGCTCTAAATAATACGTCACGCCTCAATATAACACGACCGTATAGCTCGCCTTCCTTAAAACGAACTCTCCCGCTCTGCAAACGTCTTGCTTTTCTACATCCCAGGATCGTTTAGTTTGCATACGGACGGCGAGAGTTCGCACAACCGTTGAAGATAAAATAAACTGGCCGGCGACATTTTTTTTTCTTATTCAACAGCTCAACGTTACAAGACACGTGGACATTGTTTTTGGCAAAATATTTTCTCTACAGTATGGATTGAACCCTGATCTCAAAGGCCATTAAGGAACACTGTTACTATTATGCCAAATTGGCCGGGACCCTAATTTCCGTAAATAATGTACATTACAGAAAAATAAAAGTAAAACAAAAAATGTGTTTATAAATTGTAAATTGTAAATTGAAAGTTTTAATATTCGCTTTACTGTAACGCAGTCGTTAATCTTCTTCAACAGTGTCGTTACATTTTAACAGTCAGACCCAACACGTTGTATGTGAGACAGTCACAAAGAAGCACAAAAGGAAAGAAATTCGACTCAGCCTTTTCAGTTTAAATAAAATGTATTTATTCATGGTTCTTCAAAAACAACGCACTGTCTCTCGTTTTTAAAGTTTCTTAGTTCATATCGTCTGCCATGTACTTTACAAAACCCTGACGCCTCGACACGAGCTTAAAAGTCTCTCGCTGCCACGGGTCATATGTCTGCCTTACGCCGGCAACCATTTTCTAGTCCTCTGCCGTCCACATATGTTGTTTCTTCTCTTTTTTTTCGTTCTTTCCTCTTCCTCCACTGTGACGTCGCATCGTGCATCGGCTTGGTCATTTGCATGTGTCATAGGCTGCTTCTGCTAACACACGTCGGCTACTATGTTACATTAAGATGAAATCACAGAAAAAATACTTATTCTCTGGTGAAGCCAGAACCACTAAACATTGTCTCTAAGTACGGCATAGTGTGCCATCGAGTTAATTCTCTTTAACTTACTGTCGAATGTTATATATAAAATATACTTCCGTCTGTCTGTCTGTCTTTTGATCTCTCTCTCTCTCTCTCTCTCCTTCTTTCTCTTTACTTTCTATTTCTTCCCCCTTGTCAACAAAAAGCAACGAAAGAAAACAGAGTAAAACATCAAAGAAAACAAATCACGATTTCCTTTTCCTCTTTTAAAAACCAAAAACAGGCGGCATTCTTTAAATTATCTTTCTCTTCACTATCAACCGAACACGATAAAAGAAAAAAAGAAGAATAAAGACACAAAAAACGTACTTTCTCTCCTTTTCTCCGGCGGAACTTTCAAGATTTGTCTTATCCATTTTTCTCTCTGAATAAGAGTATATCTATAATAGAGAGTGAAACATTTTTCTCTTTGCTTTCATTCGTAACTAAAAAAAAAATAATAAAATGTTGATCTGGATTGAAAGTAAACTAGATTAAACCGTATTTTTTTTTAATTTAGATTACTGTTTTGCAATTAGATGTTATTCACACAACGTTTCAAACGGTGAAAACCTTCTTCATGAGCGTCTTGGAAATCTGCACGAATTTTGAATTGAATATCAATCGAAGAAGATAACTTGCTCTCGCTTCGTCAGCCATATTTGGGCAGAAGTCTTAAGTAATTCTTTATTGCATTAATTATTATCGCTCGTGCTGAAGATTTAATCTTCAACCTATGCAGAATTATCACTTACAACTGATTATAACTTAGCACTCTTATCCATTGAGCCAAGAGTCTTTGCGAATTCCGAAACATAGAAGAAATCGATTGAATTTTTCTTTTATTTATTTATAGCAATTCGAACCAATATTTGCCATGTGTGACTGACTTAACTGATATTTGGAACTAGCTTTTGTTCTTAATGATATTAACGTCATAGGTAAATCGAAAAACTAGCTCTATTTTATTTATAAGATACTAACAGAAAGACCCGACGTAGCTCGGGATTGAATAAAGATCAATACTACGTATTTTAAATTATAACCATAACCCCTTTTTACTTAGTTTTTACTGTTTCCTCCTCCCATTTCGCACATAATATTACATAGAAACATAGTTTTTAAAGCGAAGTAACCCTTTGCTCTTTATTATCTCATTTGATGAAAACAACATTTTCGAAAGCATAGTAATCTGCTCTTTCATTCGCTAGCCAAGAATGGGGGGGGTAATTTCAATGGACGTTCACTTGGCGTTTAAAATTAAATACATCATCATTTCATAGTAATTCCTTTTCAGTTTTATTCATATAATAATAATTATTAATCTAAGAATCGTTTTCATCCAAATTATTTCTTCATATCTATGTCTTATTACTTGCAATAGACCACTTTAATGTTGGTAGATAGAAAACTTATTTTTTACAGAAGCTGATGATGATGGTAATCAGTTTCCAGCTTGGAAGAGTTTTTTTTTTACAGGGGTGTAACCACTTATCAAAGACTGAAGGCCACTCGAGGATAAAGATGAATGAGTGTAAAGTGGTCAATGAGACAACAGCATAGTGATCGATTGTGGTGGAAATTGTGTAGAATTTGATTGTTTAAGGGAAAATTAAGGGAGTGCCTCAACAAAAATTTGTTTACATTGGATTTGAAGACGACAATGTTGTAGTCAACCGGAAAGAAACCCCGCGGTAAAGAGTACAACAGCCGGGCAGTTCTAGGAAAGAAGCTTTGTTCAAGGGATTTGTGTTTAGATTTAGGCACGGATAAAGAGTGAGAGATTTTTTAACAATGGTTGTAGCGAGACGAGTGTTTGTTGTGAGTGTTTTATGAGGGATTAAACTCAGTCGAGCATTTGCCATGAAAATAACCATCGAGGAGAGATAGACTCGCAAAGTCTCTTTTGTAAGAAAAGGGAAAGGACATTACTCATCACTCATTAGGGTTTTAAGCCGGTTTTGAAGAGTTTTTGTAAAGACAAAAAAGGGTGCTCTGAACAGTTCCTTCCTAGATGTGGCTACAGTACTCTATTGTAGGACGTATTTGTTTTTTATCGTCGGGAGTGAGATATATTCTGGAGTGATAGAATGATGCAACTATTATAAGAAAAACTACGGCAATGGCAAAGGAAGATTATAAACACAGGATTTAAATGTACAAATACCAAATAATCGGTTTATTGTATCGTAAACGTTTAGATATTGAAAGCCAGTCGTTTCAGTTGCCGGTGTCATTGGCAAGTTTTAAAAAAGTGTCCGATTCGATTCCTTCTCTAACGTTTATGGTTGACGTCAATGATATTAAGTTTCAACGTATTTTGTGGATTTTTTTTTTTTTTAATGAATATTGATAATTTGTATTTTTTAAATAATTCGGACTACTGTGCTCATCTTGAGTGTTATCATCGCAAATCTTTGGTCGATATCAACCATGATCTTCGTCAGGTGCGCCTTGCGAACTCGGAAATCTACGCGTGCCGCTTGCTCTCGTTCCGTCAACCATGGCTGTGTAAAATTCTTAAATAACTTTGTTATCGTAGGAAGACTTGAACCGTAGTCACATGTTCCAGACACGTCATAATACAATGCATACGAATTTTGCAGACTTGCTGTAATCAATATTTAAGAAAGAAATGTAATTATTATTATTATTATTATTATTATTATTATTATTATTATTATTATTATTACTACTACTACTACTACTACTACTACAACAACAACAGTATATAGTATTGCTATTGGCTCACAAGGAGCTTTCACGCAGGTCATCACAGATCTCTCCTTTAAAACAACCTGTGATGTTCCCTGGAGGCTGAGTGACAAGTCCCCCCCCCCCAGATTTCCAATATCTGCACCTCTTTTAATAACATTTGCAAATGAATTTGCGTTATCGCCACAGCCGCTTATTATTGATTTCTTGCTGGCGGCGGCCATTGGCCTCCACTGGAATCGAGACAAGTATGTTGTCATAATGAAATGTGTTTAAAGTCATCAAATAAATTTGATTTCGGCTGAGTTGACCGGTGTTTACAGCATTGCCTGCCGTTGAGTAATTGCGGAAGTTCAAAACACAAATCCAATGACAAACATAACTCTAGCCTCTTCTTATTTTGTCCTTTATTCTTCACATTCCAAGAACGAGGTTTCTGCCAAAGAGGGGAGAACTGCTCTTTCGTGCGTCAGATTCCATTCCATCTAACAATTTATGTTTACCAAGTATTCGATACGTTTGAAAGCCAAACCACAACGCGAAACTTTCTTTTAATAACCGATTTTCTTCTCCAACTCACCACCATGGCAAGAAAGAAAAACAAAGAAAGAAAATGTACAAAATTCTGAAAATTTAGTATTACTTCGAAATATATTAATTTTAAACAAATAAATATATTATCCTTCATGATATTGCGTTGTGATTTGTCTTTCAAACGTATCTAATACATACTTATTCATTTTAATATATATATATATATATATATTTGTATTCCTGTCTGTCTGTTTGTTTGTTTGTTTGTTCACAATTTGATTAATATATACAAAAGGTCGTCTACTTTACTCTTTCATTTATGTCTATACATAGTATGATTCTTTCAAAATATACAATTAAGAGGCCATCTCATTTGAAATGGCATGAAGGAAAATCGATTTTACTTAATAGCGGTATGTTAGTTAATGTTTCTGGTGATATTCTATTTAAAATTTGTTATTTAATAAACTTTAAATAACAATTTAATTGATAATATATTTAATTTAATTTATTTGGAATTATTTCCGACATCGACTTTTTTAAAGACGCCCTAGAAAACTTCACCAAATAAAATAATTTGGTAATCTCAAAAAGTTTCTAGCTTGAAAAACTAATTTGTTTGTTCTTAATATTCAAACAAAAGAAAACACTTACGAATAAACTGAAAAAATTTCATTTGTTTGTTTTAATATTCTTGAAACGGTTATACAGAAACTTTTACCGCTTCGAATTCAAACTTCAGCCACATTTTTAGAAACAAAAGTAGCCCCGTCCCTACTCAAAAAAGCAAATTGAAACCCCCCCCCCTAAAAAAAAAGCAACTGGAAAATTTCCTTTACGAAAAAAAAAGTCAATGAAAAAAGTGCTTTTACAAAAATTAAAAAAACAACGCATATTTCGCACACGTTTGGCTAATTTTTTTTTCGCTCGTTCATGCACTCCCTGCTATTTTTATTGAAACAAGAGTTGTTTTTATTTATTTTTATTTATTTATTTTTGGAGTGGAATTTCTTTTTAACGCACGGACGACAAAAAATGCTCATTATGCGGAGAATAGTTTCTTCTCTTTGTATCCCTTCTGCCGAAATAGGATATCACGTACTTCTTTTTTTTTTTTCTTTTTTGGGCGATTAAATTTACATGTTTTTATCCATTCTATTTTTGAAATTGTTGCCCATGATGAAAATGATTAATATCCTTAGGTGTGGTCAAACGAAACTTCATGTCAACCCGAGCAATGCCGGGCACCCATGCTAGTATATATATATATATATATATATATATATATATATATATATATATATATATATATATATATATATAAAATTACAATAAGTTTACCAAGGTAATCAAAATGGTAAACTTAAAATATATTATAAATATTAAAGAGTTAATATTTACAAGTAAAGTAATCTCAACCAGATGTAAAAGCTCAATAAAACCGAAAAGGAAATAGAGCTTATAATATGAACAAATGATTAATAAAACATGTTAAAAGACATCTTGAAAAAGAGTTAAAAACATATTTAATTTTAAAAAAGGAAGCACAAGATAAGTGGATAGTCCTTAATCCGCGGAGTTTCGAAGAAATACTCTCCTTCTCATCAGAGGGCAGGAATTAGCAAAATGCAGGATCGGATTTTTGCATATAAAAGTATTTAATGAAACTACAAGTAAGTCACAGATCTTACTTGGTTAAAAAAAGGGTGAAGTAAGGGGAATAGGAGGTATATATATATATATATATATATATATATATATATATATATATATATATATATATATATATATATATATATATATATATATAGTAAGTTATAAAATATATATGGCGATTAAGTATATATTTTATATCCTATCTTTAAAGTTTTTAGCGGCCACGTGTTCGGGTATATCTTTCCCTCACAAGTATATCTTTCCCTCACAAGTGGCCGCCATTGTGTGTATAGTATGATAGGGCATGACACATGGGTGTTGCGATCAAAATATAAAAATCCTAAGTAAACATATTCTTTCGATTCTTCGGACCACTGTTCTCATCTTTAGCAACGTTCCGAGCTAGAAAGAATTACTTGGTGTTGAAAAGTGAAAACAATGAACATCTATATACCTATTGTGGTTTAAAATGAAATTAAATAAACTGATTGATGGTGGTGAAAGGAATAAAGTAACTTACACAATCAGGTGTGCCTCTCTCCTGTCGGATGGCGGAATAAGGGAGGGAAAGAGAAAGAAAAAAATCTTCATTTGTAGAAGTGCTCGGTTATATACATGTAGAATTGATTTGCATAAAAAGACAGAAACTGTTATGTAAAGAACGAGTTGGAAGCATAACGACAGTTCTTGTTTCGACAGCAGAGAGAGAGGGAGAGAGAGAGAGAGAGAGAGAACGGACGGTGGAAAGTTTCAGTTGAATTTAGTCGTGTGGAAGCAGGTGTTTGAAGAAATATTTTTTCTTCATTTAATTTTCCTTTTCTCTTCCATTTCATGGATACATTTTATTGAACGTTGTTTTTCTTTCTGTGCATATTTATTTGGTGGAGGAAAACTTACAGAGTGGAGAAGTCTTACTTTACCGATTACACATAATACCAACGTATTTACTCACACCTATAAAGTTGAGTGTTTTTCTCACTCTGGCATTGAGGTTTTTATCATTTATTTTCTGTAAAATTACAAATAATAAACAATTAAGCACAAGGCCAACTCAAAAATGGAAAGGAGAAGTCTGTAGCTAATCAAATATATATTTTTTTGTAAATAACAAAAAATATATTTATTTTTAAATAACAAAAAATATATTTCTTTTTAAATAACAAAAAATATATTTATTTTTAAATAACAAAAATATATCTATTTTTAAATAACAAAAAATATATTTATTTTTAAATAACAAAAAATATATTTATTTTTAAATAACAAAAAATATATTTCTTTTTAAATAACAAAAAATATACTTATTTTTAAATAACAAAAAATATATCTATTTTGAAATAACAAAAAATATATTTATTTTGAAATAATAAAAAATATATTTATTTTTAAATAACAAAAAATATACTTATTTTTAAATAACAAAAAATATATTTATTTTTAAATAACAAAAAATATATCTATTTTGAAATAACAAAATATATATTTATTTTGAAATAACAAAAAATATATTTATTTTTAAATAACAAAAAATATATCTATTTTGAAATAACAAAAAATATATTTATTTTGAAATAACAAAAAATATATCTATTTTTAAATAACAAAAAATATATCTATTTTTAAATAACAAAAAATATATTTATTTTTAAATAACAAAAAAAGCTTAATCGTTTTTTATTTACACATATTCAACAAAAGTAAAAGATGATTTCATTGGTGATGGGTGGGGGAAAACAATCAAAAAAAGAAAAAAGAATCAGGAGGGAAGGCATCTTGGAGTACTCTATCGGAAGAGGAAGGGGATCATTCACTCAGCTAGCTTAGAGAAACAAGGCTTACCTTACTGAGACTGGGGTCCCATAAGACTAGGATTTACATATGTCTAGCACCAGCGGAGTTTGATGCAATCAAAGAAACCATGCTCTGGTGTTTCTTTTGCTGAAATCCTGCAGCATGGACACTCAAGCGAGCTCACTAGTTTGGCACTACATTGTATGGCGTCGAGGGGCGACCTGTTTTGGAGCAGCCACCAGGTCATGGAGAATTCAGTTGTTTATTACTCCTGAGCCTGGCGCCCAGGTCCACCAGGAGCAGATCTCCGACAACCTCAGATGCTCGACGAGTGAGTCATTGGCGTCTCCCTCTGACTAATTTCTTATCAGCTGTTTTCTCAAAGCTTGTGAAAGGTTGCTGAACCTAGGTAGCTTTTTGATGCCGCTTGACCATGTGGTCAATGATGAAGTCAGGAAAGGTGGCCACAGGGTCCATGCAGACTCTTCTGTCAACGTTCGACTCAGAAAGACCAACCCCTCGGCGTTGCTATGACTCTTCAAGTTGGGCATTCCCAGGCTTCCCTCACTAGGATGTTGGATGCAAACCTGTCTGTGAACCCAATGCCTCCCCTCATCCCAAAGCAGCTTGGACAAGTGGCGCCGGAGGACCTTCAGGTGATTTGTAGGCAGAAGTAGTACGGCCGGTAGAAGATGAGAAGAAAGATGTAAGTGTATACACCTCTACTTTATCCTTTAAAGAAAGTTTCTTTCACTGTCACAAGGCGACTGTATCTCCAACTAATTCTTTTCCAGCTAGAGACACGGTCTGAACCACATGTCAAGGATCGGAACCATCGGTCCAGCTAAAAGGCGACAGAAGGATGATAACACCTGTTCATGCACCTAACCACAGACTGACTGACTTGCTGCAGTTGATTTTGGTCCCTGTAACCGTTTCATAGTGAATGAGCGCCTCTGTCACCTTTTCAATATCTTGAAAGCACAACATTAAGACAGTGACATGATTAGCGAACGCGAAGACTCTCGCCAGCGTTCCACTGGGCAGAGCTATTCCGCAAAGGACTGAACTTGCCTCCCCACTTCTCAACTTGTGAAGTAGCAGCTTCCACGTAAGGATGTAGAGCAGGAGGGACAGTGGACAACCCTGACGGACCGACCAGGAGATAACAAAGGGTTTCAAGCACTTTCCGTTCACTTGCACCATGGATGTTAGTGTGCGGTACAGAACTTGCTCTGACATTGATATTAAAAGCCTACTTTTTCTATTTAAAATTTTTAAAACGAACTTCTTAATATACTCATGGATATGCAAGCGATTACATAAAGGTTACCTAATTTGCAAATTCCTTTGAAAAACGAGCGTTAATTAAATGTTTATCCATTTTTCATGGTTTTTAATTTAATAATTGGTTTCATTTCACTATTATGCTGAATTCTATTTATGCATAGATTCTAAATTCTACATGACCGCGTAAAATTTAAGATGAAAACGTTCGAGCACACGGAAATATTTTTTATCTATCTATTTATATATATATATATATATATATATATATATATATATATATATATATATATATATAAATAGATAGATAAAAAATATTTCCGTGTGCTCGAACGTTTATATATATACGTTTTATATATATATATATATATATATATATATATATATATATATATATATATATATATATATATATACAGGCGGCAAAAAGAAAGTCTGCACTTGTAATTTTTTCAAAAACTGCAAATTTAAGCTAAATTTAATGTAACTGTTTAAACAAACTATACCTCATTTGATTGGCCTTTTATTCTTCTATAATTTTACCTACCTATAAGTATATGCAAATTTGTTTGCATATACTTATCATAACAGATCCCTGAGTTCGTTCTGTTGATTTTATTCATTAGTCCTTTCTGCTTGTACGGTCATAAAATTTATAAAATGCACTTGTGATGATAGGTTGTCTAAAAGTGGATCCAAACTGGACCTTCTACTTTATTTAGATTTTATCGATTATCAATTTGCAATACTTATCCTATGTAAGAACACTTCCAGGCACATCAAGTACATTTGTGAGAAATTTTAAAAAATTGGCCCAGCCGTTTCAGAATCTAAACGGAACGAACTCTCACACACACATGCACAACAGACACACACCTTGGCCCGAAGGTCAAGAAAGAAAAAAGGCAGCCCTTTTTTCTATTTATTTAAAAAGCAAATATAACTTTGTTACATATGGGTCGTAGCATTGCATTCATCTGCAAAAGATCTAGCTAATTTGTTTATTTTTTAAACATTCATTTTAATTAATTCCCTATTAGTTTTTTCGGTTTTCTTATGGGATGATCATCTTTAGTTAACTATTCAGTGTAATTATATTCATGCAGATATTCTACATGATTTATACTTGCCGGGCGGCCTGCTCGTATCTTTATATTTCTATATATTGTATTTTACATTATTTCTATTCATTTTATCCTGTCGTAGTTTTAATTTGATTTAATTTACATTTTATATTTCATATTTTATTTTTCATTTTTTTTTCTTGTTTCGTTTTGTTTTATGTGGTACTAGCCTGGGTGCCCAACGTTGCCCGGGTGTTTGAAGGTGTTGTGCCAAAAAAAAAATGTAGTAGTAGGCAGGCAGGCTCGAACCCATACCGCGAAGAAGGAAAGAAAGAGGAAATGAACGTGAAAAGAAAAAAAGAGAAAACGTGACACGTTAACTGTTGCGCCCATCACCAAACCAGAAGTGACGTAGGTTTAAATTAAGGCTAGACAATCGAAAAGAGGTGATGACTTTCGAAAATATCGGCGAAAAAAGCGACCCTTTCTATCGAAAAGTGCCCAGTTGAGAGTGAAGGAATTAATATTTTTAGCCAATTTTTCGATATTTGTCGTCCGAAAGGTCAAGCTTCAAAACGATACCAATCTCGTGAAAATCCGTCGCCTCTATCGAAAACTTTTGCGAGACATACATACATACATACATACATACATACATACATACAGCCATTTAAATAGACAGGTGAGATTTATTTTTATGTGGTATAACATATGTACATGTACATATGTATCTGATTAAAACTTGATACAGGCAATAAGAAAGAGAAATAAACGACCTCTACACAGATCTACTACTACGAAAGAGATGAGGTGCAACTCTATACTCGATGTTATGTCACAGACAACTCTATGCTCGACCAGACGTCACAGACAATTCTATGTAACATGTTTACGCGGCGGAGATTCGACCGCTATTATACACGATCAGTACTCATTGTATGAAGTTACTAACAAAGAAAAGGACGTCGCATATAGATTACACATAACTCAACAGAACCAAATTGCGTCCTTTTGAGGAGGGGGGGGAGAAATTTAACACACTTTATATTTCGTGTTAATAAACTTTTGAAGAAGAGAGATCAATAAAACGTGTCCGTTCGGCTGCAAATAAATCTTTCAATATTAAATGTCGTGCGATTCGGAATTGTTTGGTGAATGTGTGAGCGGTCACGTTGCCTTGGACGCAAGGTCAGGAAACAGCAGAATGAAGATTCTAAACAAAATAAAAAAAAAAAAAATAACAAAACATCTGCGCAAAGAAAGAATAAATGTGACTCTTTAGAAAGAGGTCACACACACACACACACACACACACACACACACACACATATGTGTGTGTGTGTGTGTGACCTCTTTCTAAAGAGCCACATTTCTTTCTTTGCACAGATGTTTTTTTTTGTTTTTTTTAAATATATATATATATATATATATATATATATATATATATATATATATATATATATATATATATATATGGGAATGTATAAAAAAGAATACGAAAAGTATAAAAGCTTATAACTTTTCTTTATTCGTTTTCAACTGGTGACGTGCAGGAATACAAAATAATATTATGAAAAAAAATTAAAAAACATTTTTTACAAGTACATAATTTTTCGACCGATCCTTCAGTTTTCATCGGTGTAGTGAAAGTGATGAGCATACATGGGGAAAAGGGGAAAGGCAAAGGATGGAGAGGAAGGAGGAGGAGGAGGAGGAGGAGGAGGAGGAGGTATAGCCAATGAACACGCTGTCGAATTACTGAAAGGTGTTTACAACAAGTCTCCCAGCGTTATTCGTGCTAGACATCTGCTTTCCACGCGTCTGTACCAAGTAAACGAGTCTGTTAGGTCTTGAATCGACTAGCCGCTGACTGTTACTTTAAAGACGTTACTGCTATTACTTACCAGGATGATTCTATCCGTAATGCGTTTATACGTTGTCTCCGGTCCTCAGTAATACGTGATAGACTACTTGAAACTGATAGGCTAACCCTTAAGCAGGCTACTCAATGTGCTAGTGCTTTAGAACAAGCTCACTTTCGTGCTGAATCATACGTTCCTCCGATTGGACCATCCGCTACTACTACTATTAGAACTAACAATGTGTCTACTGATCCTGCCGAGGAGGTCATTATTACTAAAATTTCTGATTCTATTGGTTCTCACATGGAGTGTGACTTTGTACAATTTTCTGCTGTCCTTCCTGCTCATGGCAAGTATTACAACTGTGGAGGGAGACGTCACTTTAAGGATGATCGCCATCATTGTCCTGTCCGTGATAAGTTATGTCGAAACTGTGGTAAACTCGGTCATTTCTCCAAAGTTTGCCGTTCTACTATGTCGACACCTTCACATTCTACTTCTGCCATTATGGTAGCCCACGCTAAAAGTGGTGATAGGTGCCATCCCATTACTAAAATTGTTGAATTAAAAGGAAAAAATTAACTGCTCTCATAGACACCGGCAGTTCTGATAACTTTATCAGTGCTCGTATTGTTAAAACAATGAAGCTGTCTACTTCAACACGTAATTCTATAATTTCCATGCCATCATTCGCCGTTTCCCTCTAATTATGGGAATATTGCACGGAGAACATTTCCTTCAATGGTTGCGAATATAAAAAAGTGATTTACAGTGCTTCCTGATTCCTGTATCGATATTATACTCGGAATGTCTTTTTTAAAACTACATCAGGGTATCACTATTTGGGGGGGGGGACCTTAAGATATTCTAAAAATCCGCGCCCTAACCAAGATCAGCTGTGCCCCTGTAAAATTGTTTCGAAACTTAACCCCTGATTGCAAACCTATTGCTATTAAATCTCGAAATTACCGTGCGGAGGATGCTTGATTCATTGAAAAGGAAATTCTACAACTGCTTGAGGATGATGTAATTGAAACAAGTTATTCACCATGGCGTGCTCAGATTGTTGTGACTTTGTCGCCTAATAAAAAGAAACGATTAGTAATCGATTTCTCCCAAACTATTAATCATTTCACCTTACTTGATGCATACCCTTTGCCTCTGATCGAGGATCTCGTGAATCAAATTGCCCAATATCGTATATTTAGTACAATTGATTTATCCAAAGCGTACTACCAGATCGAAATTTGTGCCGAAGATCGGCCCTACACGGCCTTTCAAGCTGGAAATCGTTTGTACCAATTCAAACGAATACCCATGGGTGTCACTAATGGGGTTTCTGCTTTTCAATGGTTTATGAATTCTTTCATTTCTGACAACAAATTATCTGGAATTTTTTCATGTATAGATGACATTACTATTTGTGGTAAAACTCGAGAGGAACATGATGGAATGTTTTTAAAGGCTGCCTCGACATATAACCTCGAAATAAACCGAGAAAAATTAAAGTTTTCACTTCATTCCATCTATTTGCTTTGGTACCAAATTCGTAACGGGACTATGCAACCAGATCCTGAGCATTTGAAACCTCTTTTACAAATGCATCCTCCTTCCAATTCAGATTCGTTAAAGAGGTGTCTTGGAATGTTTTCGTACTACACGAAATGGATACCTAAGTATTCATAGAAAGTTCGTCCACTGGTCGAAAATAAACAATTTCCCATGCCTCTTATAGTTATCAATTCATTTGAAAAACTTAAGAATCATCTTTAAAAGTTATTGATGATGAATTACCATTTACTATTGAAATCGATGCCTCAGAAAAGGCTATCGGAGGCACGCTCTTACAAGCTGAGAGGCCTGTAGCGTTCTTTTCTCAATCACTAAACCCATCTGAAATACGACTTCACATAGTCTAGAAAGAGGCTTATGCCATAGTCGAGTGCGTCCGAAAATGGAGAGATCACCTTGCTGGGAAGCACTTTACTATTGTAACAGACTAGCAAGCCGTATCTTTTATGTTTAAAGCTGCTAACTGAGGAAAAATTAAAAATGATAAAATTATACGGTGGAAAATGGAACTTTCCCCGTTGTCATATGACATAAAACACTGTCCCAGAACCGAAAACATTGCTGCCGATGCATTATCGAGAGTACGAGGGGCTGCACGTCCCTCGTACGTAATGCCCCTGAAGTGTCCCATAGGAGTAGAGCAACGAAACTTGGCACAGTTATTAGTCTTTCTCTACATAGGAACTACCCAGAGTTATTCATTTCTCCCATCGTTTGATGCAGCTCTGGAGACCGCTCTTGTAGAACACCCCAGGTTGGTCCTCCAACCATGATGTGACTTCAGAAATCAAGGCTGCATCATCTGGGAAACGCTTTCCTTTTAAAAACAACTTCATGGCTGGAAAGAGGTGAAAGTCAGAGGGTGCAAGGTCAGGAGAGTATGGAGGATGGGGAAGGATTTCATAACCACACGCCCGTGCTTCTGATCTGGAACATTGTCCTGCAGGAGGAAGGTGCATTTGCTGATCTTGCCCCGCCTCTTGATTTTGATAGCTTCCTTTAATTTCCTTAAAAGTGAAGCATAATAAGCTCCTGTAATTGTGGTACTCTTTGTCAGGAAATCTGTCATCACTACTCCGTCCTGGTCACAGAAGACTGTGAGCATGACCTTGCCAGCGGAGGGCTGCACCTTGGCCTTCTTTGGAGGTGGTGAGTTGAAGTGCTTCCACTGCATTGACTGGGCTTTGGTCTCTGGATCATAGTGATGGACCCAGGTTTCATCCTGTGTAATCAGTCTTTTGAAAAACTTTGACTCATCTTCTTGGAACGTCTCCAAATTCATCTTCGAGCACTCGACGTGTTCTCGCTTCTGGAATAGTGTGAGCAACGTTGGAATCCATGTGGCAGACACCTTATGCATATGCAAATGGTCATGAATGATAGTTTCCACAGACCTTGTACTAATCTTGACATCTTGGGCTATTTGGCGAATAGTAATGCGCCAATCTTCCAAAATGGCAGCCTCAACTTGACGGACAGATGCCTCATCAATGGCAGAAGGGGACGACCAGTTCTGGGAGCTGTTTCCACAGACTTCCGGCCATGTTTGAATTCACGATGCCAGCGCTTTACAAGGTCATATGATGGGGCATTATCACCATACGTTTCTTTCATTTCATCAAAAGTCTCCTGTGGTGTGCGTCCTTTCAAATACAAAAACCTGACCACTGCTCGACATTCACCAGGCTCCATTTCACACCTGACTCAGTTCAAACACCTGTAAAACAGAAATCACAATTAGTTCAGAGCCGTAATTTTCCCCATAATCCGTAGAGATATAAATCATTGCACATTCAAAATTTCAGCTACATCAGACAACTGGAAGTGGATCAGGGACATTACTTATTGCACGCCCCTCGTATGTGGTTCTGCTGCTTCTTCCTTGGGGGAACTAAAGTTACTACACATTAATACATCCTGGAGTACAGCACTTTTGGCATTTTGTAAGATCACGAAATATGTCATATCCAACTGATGAAGTCTGGCGTGTGACATCTGAATGTACAACTTGTGCCAAAATAAAACCTCAATTCTTCGATTCTACTAACAATACACTTATCCATTCTACTGCTCCCTTTCAGCGCCTCTCCATAGACTACAAGGGACCTGTCCCGATATCTTCAACAGGATATCGTTACATATTTGCTGTCGTCGATGAATACAGTTCGTCGATGAATACAGCCGATTTCCTTTTGCTTTCCCTTGTCGCGATTGTTCTTCACAAACCGCAATCCAGTGCCTGTCAAATATTTTCTCCATATTCTGACTGCCCTCATTTATCCATTCCGATCGAGGAACTTCGTTTACTTCGGAAGAATTCAAAACTTTTTTAACGCGACTTGGAATTGGATTCAGCAGCACTACTTCATACAACCCAAAGGGCAACAATTAATGCGAGCGCTACAACGCCATTATTTGGAACATTCTGTTATTAGCTCTGGAATCTAGACGATTACCCCTTAACGCTTGGCAGGATGTTCTACAAGATGTTTTAAATGCTATTCGCTCCCTGCTGTGCACTACTACAAATGAAACTCCTCACGAACGCATGTTCAACTTTGAAAGGCGCTCTTCTACTGGTACTGCTTTACCTGTTTGGCTCTGTGACCCTGGGGAGGTATTATTAAAACAGTTTGGTAACAAGAGCAAGTATGACCCGATTGTCGAGGTAGTGAAACTCCTTGAAGCTACCTTTACACATGCCAAAATACGACATAATGATGGCCGGGAAGATTCAGTATCGCCCCATGCTCT